>NC_092229.1:7052494-7067494 GCF_036320965.1 Panulirus ornatus
TAAAGTCTCATGTCTGTCCCGAATCCTCTTTTCTTCTTTATGAAGCATCGAACCTTTAAGACATCTAAGCTAAGACGAAGCCTGGAAATCTTGTTCACCTAGACACTATAGCCAATTTCCTACGAAGCCTATCACTTGAACCTATCATACCTGCCTCATCCTCACATCTCGGATCCATTTTCTGGGAAGGTCCAGAGCAATGGCATTCCCAGGGATCGGATCTGTGTCATCCGTCTTCTCCCAGCCTGAGTCTCGGCAGCTGAGAGGTTTCGTTTCGCTGTTCGCTGGAACATCAAGCCGTCAGGTTCGGATCTCTGGTGGACGAGGCCGCTAGATGGGAGTCGATACATCACCCCGGATGACACCAGGAAAGGCCCCCGAGGATATGTGAATACTACAGCTTAAGGTAGACGAAGGAGGGAGGGGGGAATACGCGAATGGACAGATGTAGAAACGAAAAATGAAGATTATTATTTTTTTTAAAGTTCGTAGACTGAGAGTAACGTAAGGAATGAAAAAAAAGGGAATTAAAACATTTTTTTTTTCTGTACCTTAGGGGGTAAATATTGAGCATTTTTGACACACTGAGAACAAATCTTTGTTCTCTCGCCTTCTCAGCCACTTGGTGATTGTTGTTCAGTGGGGCTGACGAGTTTACAAAGTGGTTTACCAGTGTGAGTATCTATAATCACAGTGGCAAGAACCATTCGACATGAACGTGTCTGTATGGATCCGTAATGGAGATTTGCATAGCATGAGGAATTTCTATGTATTCAGTTCACACGTGTAGAAATTAGGTTTCCTTTACATTAGATGATTGTAAAGGAGAAATTTTGTGGTCAGGTCTGTGGAAGTAGGATGTCAATAGACTTATTGAAGGAGCTGCGTGTTTTCTCTGTGGGAATATCTGGAAATGGTACCTTAAAATTGTTTCGGGATTTGCCAGGAATTCAACATGTCCTCAATGTCTCTTTCAGAGCTTAAAACTCTCTCTGTGTACTTAAGCTGATCCCTTCGTGTCCGTAAGAGTCTAACTAAACAGCAGTCACATATAATCTGTACTTAAGCTTGAGAGATAAGCTTTGAGATGGACTTAATCTGCACCATTGACAGGGGCTTACGTGTCTAACAACGGCATTTGGAACACGTACATGAAGAACGAACCAACACAGAACAGAAAAAAAAAAAGGCCACCTTGTTCTCATTTCGTCCTCCCGTTTTCTAACTGATGACGACATAGAGCAGGATTCGAAGCAACGTTTTTACACCACGGTTTGAAAAATGACTCTTGCTGTATTTTTTTTTCTTTGTGCGTAAAAACGCACTGCATGCGGCGTTTTTTTTTTCTATTTTTTTTTATAGCTATTTTAAAGTTAAGGAAGTTATTTTACACGTCAGCTTCACACACCTTACTAAAGAAACGTCATTTGATGTTTCACATGACGTGATGTCTTGTGAAATGATGTATATATATTTTTTTAATTGGTAACTGAGACGGTGCGCGGCAAGTGAATGCCCAAATCATGACCATTTCATATGTGCTACGTAAATATGTGTGTGTGTGCGTGTGTACGTGTGTGTGTGTGTGTGTGTGTGTGTGTGTGCGTGTGTACGTGTGTGTGTGTGTGTGTTTGTGTATATGAGTATGTGTGTCTGTGTTTGTGTGTGTGTGTGTATGTGTGTGAGTGCGTGTGTGTGTGTATGTGTGTGAGTGCGTGTATGTGTGTATGTGTGTGAGTGCGTGTATGTGTGTGTATGCGTGTGTGTGTGTGTGTGTGTGTGTGTGTGTGTGTGTGTGTGTGTGTGTATCAGCCAAGGTATTACCGTCCCCTGCTTGCTTAAGGCTACACCGCGAGTGTGGAGACACCTTTGGCGAGGGTGTGTATCCTGGTCACTCCACCAGCTGACCGGATGAAGTGGTCTGGGATTACATGGGTGACCCCTCCCTGACCCGGATCAAAAACTTTGGGTCACGCCGGCAGGAGCCTCTGACCAATCAGGTCATTGATCAGGTCATGACACTTAAAACCAGTAGTTTATAATGATAATGTGTTTGTCTTAGGCACTAGTGATTAAGCAATACACCACAACATTTCTTTCCCAAACAGCTTGTGTATTCAGAATGAGAAATGAAAGCCTCTCTCTCTTAATCTATATGGCTGTGATCGAAAGATGGTTTCAAGTTTAAGTACTGTTGTGTTGGCTGCTGTGGACACCATATTGTATATTAGGGGATACATATCTATTTTTGCCAGTCTGACCGACATATATACATATGCTCTATCATCATCATCTTTATCAGGTACACTGCACTGCGCATTATGATGCATTGCTTTCACTCGTCCTGCTGTGTGTGAAGCGTTCCCCAGGACACGAATTTTTCTGAGAGTTCGAACAATATCAATGAAGTGTTCACGTAATGGTATATACAAGCCTCTTAGAATCTATTAAGGGAAGAAGGAGGGAAGGAGGAATCCATTACCCCTTAAGCGTTTCCTCAAAAGTACGAATTCATTAAATCTGAGATGATTTACATAGACGTTAAAAGCTCTGCTCCTTTTAAAAGAGCGGATGAGACGACGTTTAGGATTGAGAGGAACAAAAGAGGAGAATTTGGCACGTAACCCTACAAATGTGGGATGGCAATAAATTGACGTTCTGTACGAGGTATCTAGTCGCTTAATTGCTAAGGCGGGAAAATAGTAAAGCATTGTATCAATTTCAACGTCAGGTGTAAATTTCGTATTTGCATTTTGAGAGGCCAGCTAATCTATATATAAAAAAAAGGAAAAAACAAGGGAACTTGGTCATGAGAATTAAGAAAGAAAAGAAAAAAGAAGTCTTGTAATCTGTGCATATCGTGTATAACTCAAAGGTTCGAAGTTCTGAGGAGGACAGGGGCTGAGGTATTTGACGTCGTGGTGAGAGAGAGAGAGAGAGAGAGAGAGAGAGAGAGAGAGAGAGAGAGAGAGAGAGAGAGAGAAGTATTCGTCAGAATCGGTATCTGTGGGGGGATCCCATTACCATCCCGTCGATCTTCTTATGTTTCGTTGATACGAAGAAAAAAACAAAAGAGCTACCGATCACTCGTCATCTGTTTGCGATCAATTAGTTCTGACTCCATAATAAGATCGTCGGTACACTGTGTCAAACAAAGGTAGTCATTAAACGTTTTTTTTCCGAAATCGTAATCTCCTTTACGAATGGAAAGGTATCTCTCGGTGTAAGCTGATTAATTTTGACTGGGGGAGAGTAAAGACCACTGTAGCTTGCATCAAAGGCTACTAGTATTGGCGTTGATGAGATCGTACTTCATTGGTTGACTGGCCGTAAACAAAGAGTGGTGATTATATGGTCAAGCCGGTTGGACATGACAAGTGGCGTGCCACAAGGATTGGTCTTGGGACCGGTTCTCTTTCTCATAAATATCTGTGATATTGATAATGGCCTGCATTGGAAGATATCAACAGTCGCTGATGATACAAAGCTGGGAAATAGATCTATAAGTGGACTTGAACGTCTACAACTTCAAACTAATATAAACTGACTAATGAACAGGTTTCATAGGTGGCAAATGGATATTGATGCCGATAAATGCAAAATTGAAGTATATCGGTAGTAAAGACACAAAGGCAAACCACAGCATGAATTCTGTTTTACTGCCAAAGGTATTTGAGGAAATAGACTTAGGAGTAATAATCTCAGGTGATTTTAAACCAAGTAAGCAGTGTATAGAAGCAGAGAAAAGAGCGAACGAAATTCTTGAATTCATAGGTTGGGGACTTCAAATATAAGACCAGGATAATCGCCCGTACTCTTTACAGTTCATTGGTTCGTCCACTCCCTCAATATTATGTTCAGGTTGGGCCAACTTAACCTAAAAGATAGACAATGGAAGGAACACAGCGTCAAGCTAGCAAGATGATTCCCCGACTAAGAAACAGATTCTGCGAGAGCAGATTAAACGACTTGAATCTATTTAGCTCAGCAGAGTGAGAGAGGATTAAGAGGCGATCTAATACAAGTATTCCAAATGATCAAAGGCTTTGATAGTTTTAATCTATCAAGTTACTTGAGACTTGATTTGTCTGATTTTACTCGTAGTGATGGATAGAAACTCGAGGGCAAACGTTTTACCTTTAATGAGGCGAAGCAATAGTACTCCTTCAACTGGATTGTTAATATAAGGAATGACCCGCAGTTACAACAGTTGAAAGCAGTACTGTAGATGCATAAAGAAAATGGATTTGATAAAAACTACGCTTCAAGTCCATGACTTACATTATGTGCACCTTCTAAGTCACAAGGACGATTTGGAAGTCATTTTCTTTGAATCATCTGTATGCCTTCTAACGTTTCATTAATCTGTGAGATTCTGATACCTTCCACTCTCACAAACAGCCTCGAAAGAACTCAGTGGTCTGTTGGTGTTTGAATTCATTGTCATTCCTTTGTATCAATTTCGTATCCCCTGATATTGTCAGAAACCCTTCCATCGCCAAGAGAAATTAAGAACAAGCTTGAGTCAGCTTTAACCATACTTAGATTGGAAAACCTGAAGGTGCATTTAAATTATTAGTTACCGAGATTTGATCCTGTTATTCGTGTGGTCCCAAGAAAACTAGGAACTTTTAAAAGAACACAAGTGGGATTCGATTCAGTTATTGGGGTGTAATCTCAAGAAAACGAGGAACTCTTAAAAGAACACGGGTGGGATGTGTTCAGGGAAGAGAAGTCGCAAGTCCAGATTACATTAATGGTTAATAGCCTCGGGAAAGGTAATCTTAGCTAGGCCACCCGAGTCCTGAGAACAATACACAAGCTAAAGTCTTGAAATACCGTCTGTATCTTAGGAAAATAATACTCGATTTCGTTAAGCATTTTCTCTCTTGAAAAATTGTATAAAGTTTTTGTATCCTCATTTCACTTGTGTCATACGTCCAAAGGTTTGATGTTCATTTTCTAACCCCCCCTCTCTCTCTCTATTCTCTCTCTCTCTCTCTCTCTCTCTCTCTCTCTCTCTCTCTCTCTCTCTCTCTCTCTCTCTCTCTCTCTCTCTCTCTCAAGTACTTACAATTTTTGTTCATATTACCTAAATTATCCGTATAACTACGAGAAATTACTTTACTGCGAAAGAATCCTTTTGTGTGTGTGTGTGTGTGTGTGTGTGTGTGTGTGTGTGTGTGTGAAGATGGCGTGTTGACATCTCAGTCCTTGTTCCCTTAGGTAACATTATATGACATTTATATTCAAAATCCCTTTTAAGGATTCAGAGTTAACAGATGGTCTTGAATCGCAAATTGATGACAGACCTCCTAGGTTGTAGGTTAAGGATAGCTTTTCCATATTATTATTTCACACAACATAAAGTGGCTTGGGGTTCACTTCTAACACAGCTCGGTACAGCTTCATTCGTCCTATGTGTTTCACACCATTGTGGTGGAAGATCACTCTAATACGAGACGGGGTTCGAACCCATCTCCAGATTTGATAATATTTGTCATCCTTGATGCGAGAGATGAGCCTAGAGAACATACTGTGATGTGTTAGATTCAACCTCGATTCGAACTTTTGACTTAGAAGCAAGGATTTTGATCCCCTGTTAAAAGAGATTCGTCACTGGCATTCATGCCTGCTTCAGTGGCGCCGAAGCTCTGTTTCGGAAGTCAACTTTCATACGAGTTCTGTATGAGCTGAACTACGGCATGTGAACTACCTTGGTCGAACCCCGTCAATGTTTATGGGTAAAATGATAATCCTCAGTGGGATTTAGACACCCTGGTAGTAGATAATCCCATGCCACATTCAACCCTGTCATGGGTTCGGTTGAGACAACACTGTGTTGCTTGCAGTGTCAAGTCAGTCTAGAAAAAACTCTCTAGAGTGTTGCTGCGGTGTTAGGCCAGTGTGTTGCCTGCAGGATTAGGTCAGTCTTGACAACACTGTGTTGCCTGCAGGATCAGGTCGGCCGAGACAACACTGTGTTGTCTTGCAGCATTCAGCGGTGGTACAGAGGGCTGGTGAGGGGGGAGGGGGGGTGGACTCCTGGGGTCAGGTGGTGCCCTCCCTCCCTCCCTCCGTCACTCTCCAACGTGTGAAGAATTTACTCTTGGTGGCTGAATTATGGACCTGGTATTGCATACATGCACTGCCTCTCTCTCTCTCTCTCTCTCTCTCTCTCTCTCTCTCTCTCTCTCTCTCTCTCTCTCTCTCTCTCTCTCTCTCTCTCTCTCTCTCACACACACACACACACACACATATATATATATATATATATATATATATATATATATATATATATATATATAAACTGTCCTCAGTAACGCCAGTGTATACATAATTGTCATCAGTCCCACCAATGTATATATAATTGTCATCAGTCCCACCAATGTATTTTCTTACATATGTAAAATAGAGATCCTGACGAATGTCTAGTCGTGGCCCAGGACGGCTGCAGAGCGTTTGAAGGAGCGTGGCCCAGATCATGATAAACGAGACAGATGGTAACGTTATGGGATTTGCTAAGTGGAACTCTTTTATCTTGGTCTCCTTTCCTCAGTATGTATGTTGAGTATTCAGCTCGATTGCTTCCACCCCGCGGGTTTTGGGGAGAGAGAGAGAGAGAGAGAGAGAGAGAGAGAGAGAGAGAGAGAGAGAGTTAAGTCAAGACCTCCTCACTGTAGGTCTTCATAACAGCAAGACGGCGAGGAAGGGTCGGCAGGATGTGGACGGGTCAGGGAGGGTGTGGTGACAGCATGGACAGGTGCCGTGAGGGTTCGACTGACCGAACCGGTTGGACGAAGAGGATCCGACAGAGCGAGTGGAATCAGGTTGGTCCAACAGGCTGGATGTGTCTTAGGAGAATACGACAGCTGAGATGGGGGGCTATGAGGGTCCGACAGCTTGGATGGGGCCATGAGGGTCCGACAGCTTGGATGGGGCCATGAGGGTCCGACAGCTTCGACGGGGCCATGAGGGTTCGATAGCTTGGATGGGGCTATGAGGGTTCGATAGCTTGGATGGGGCCATGAGGGTCCGACAGCTTGGATGGGGCCATGATGGTCCGACAGCTTGGATGGGGCCATGATGGTCCGACAGCTTCAACGGGGCCATGAGGGTCCGAGAGTTTGGATGGGGCCATGAGGGTCGAACAACTCAGAAGGAGCCAAGAGGGTCCGACAGCCCGAGAGGGATTATGAGGATTCGACAGCCTAGATGAGGCTGAGAGGGCCCGACATCCCAGATAGGGTCGTGAGGGCCCGACATCCCAGATAGGGTCGTGAGGGTTCGACAGCCCTGATAGGGTCGTGAGGGCCCGACATCCCGGATAGGGTCGTGAGGGCCCGACAGCCCTGATAGGGTCGTGAGGGTCCGACAGACCGAGCATATGCCTGACAAAAAGGAACCCGACAGGACACCCGGCAACGGGAGAGTCCCACAGACCGAACTGATCGAGGAGGATGCGACGGTTGGGGTGGAGTGAAGAGGATCCGACACAGAGGCTGGGAGGGTACAGGAGGCTGCCACTGTTTCACGTACAGTATCCACTGGTCTGGCTGTAATGACTTTGGCTTCCTGCAGAGGTGTGTTATTCAACCAGTCGGCCGAAGGGAGGGACAAGGGGGTCTAGTTTAGGTGGTTTAATTGATAGCGGCCGGTGGCTCGGGCTGGAACAATAGAGAACAGAAGGGCGCCACAGTGCAGGGGGTTCAAAGTCTATGATAGGGAATTAGGTAGCCGTGACTCGCCGATTACCTCAGACATAAGTGTTCAGTGATGGTGAGGTGAATCCACGACCCAATTCATCTGGATCAGACATTTTTCATTGGTGTCGATAATTTCATCGTTATTGACACGACCATCAACCACCATTGGCATCCACACCTACCAAACCCATTTAGCCACCTGCTGTCCACAGCACCAACCCTACTGCACTCTACCATCCGTTGTATCTTCTCCCCCTACGATCATTACAAGCCCTCCCAGGTGGGCACGAGGGAAGGCGAATCTCCCCCTCTTCCCGTGTCCGGACGGACCTGGAGAATCCCTGAAATTACGTATCCCACCACCACCACCACTAGCAGCGCCCCAGCTGACGGGAGTCATTAAGGGAGAGTCTAATAATTGCTTCCTGTAAGGTATCTGGCATCAATATCCTCATCCTAGTCATCAATCATTGACGAAAGTGATCAGTGTAATCTCGCTGATGAACAGTGATTAACTTTGGTCCATATATATATATATATATATATATATATATATATATATATATATATATATATATATATATATATATATATATGTATATGTGTATATATATATATATATATATATATATATATATATATATATATATATATATATATATATATATATATATATACATACTTGAAATATCATATAGATTATTTAGAAAGCTCTGGTGAATGAAGGAACTAGCTTGGATATTCAAGGAAGCTGTAATATACATGAAAGCTAGGGCATTGGATGCCTGAGCAGGGCTGCAAGACAGATGCCATCTGGATTAATGGCATCTCAAAGAGACAATCATTGGCAACATGTTACGTTCGAGGTGACTGTATAGGTATATATATATATATATATATATATATATATATATATATATATATATATATATATATATATAAATATATACTGTTTAGTGAAGACGCTCCACATACAAGAACAGTGCAATGCAACGCTCAAGATCTGGTCATCTGCCATCTAGAAAAGCAATATTGGTGGTCATAGCTTTCAAAGGGTCATCGGTGGCCATCTGGCTAATACAGCTGGACGATATAGATCTTACAGGATGTTTCACGACTACTTAACAAACACTTTTGGGCGCAGAAGCTCTCCCTGGGTAGTCATCTGATGTGAGACTGACTTCTACACTGATTGATCCTGAGCAGACGAACATAGTGTTCTTTCATTTCCATCGGTGTCGTAAACAAGTTTCAGGATATCTCAGAATATGGACCTGTTTTTATCTTTTTTCTTCAAGCGTTGAAAATCCTTCTCTTCTGAACAACTAGTTGCATCGACCATGCGAGGAACTGAACCTTCCTTGCCTGGAGTATTGTTCTCACGTCTGGAAGAATCTTAGCTCTCCGCTCATACTTATCACCCTATCTCTCTCCGTTCTCTCGGTATGACCGGTAAATTTGACCCATCTGTCTCATGGCTCAATGCTGGTTCTCTTTCCCCACTTCTCTAGATATTGCTCTGTTGTTGTCTCCCGAGGGGTAGCTGCCTGTGTACCCCCCAAACACTTGCTAGACGATGTAATACTCAGCGAACCGCTGCGTCGCATGATTACTGTGTGGCCATCGCCAAATCAGTTGTGAGAAGTTTTGGTGTCTGTTTCTTTCCTTATACCGCTAAGCTTTGGAACTCTTAACCCCTCTCATGTGTCTTCCTGACAGCTACGACCTGCCCCCTTTTTAAAAAGTGTGTGTGTCTTTCACTTTCTCTAAAACTTTCAGAGTATCTTTTTTACTCCTATTTCCTTACTTCTCTGTCTCCTTAATTCTGTTTTAGTCTTTTGCTTGTATCCTGGCCTCGGTGAGGACTTTGTACTCGACCTTTACTTTTCAACAAACACGAAAGAATGAGTGTAAAAATCCATCTGAAAAATATAATTTCTTTTGTCATCTTTGTTTCAGCGTCTTTACAGAGCGTGAGAAACGAGGCCTTAATTGCATTTCTCTATAATGATGTCGAGATGAACAAGAAGAACACGAGCCACTTTACGAGATAACGAGAGACAAAGCCATGAGAATCTTCTCATAATACGAAATTAGGAGCCAAGAATTCACAGTGATCCAAATTAGCCTCCCTGCCTAATAAGATCCTCTGTATCTAGTCTACTGGGGATCGCCCAAGCCATTGTCTGGCGTGCTAACTTTAGGTTCTGTGTTCACCAATTAGTCTGTTTGTCTGTTGAATTTAAATGGGTCTTGCGCTTTTCTTCCAGTGATAGAAATTTATTCAGATGTTTAATGTACTGCGGGATCGTAAGTTTTGCTTTGTATTTTTTTTTCTTTTTTCCCCAAAGCAAAATTGAGGTTTCGAAGATCATAACTTCGTAGTGCAAAAGATTGTGTTGTGTGGTTTATGAAAGACTGCCGTTTCAAGGATTGGATTTTCGCATAACGAAGGGTTGTGTTAACTAAGAGACGTGATTGATAACGTATTTCCATGAAGACGTGGCTCTCGTTTTCTCTGGAAGTGCTTTCAAAGCAAATTTTCCAGTACACAGTCGACAGAAACACTTACCACGAGAGAGTCTTCATTCTGATTCTTATTCTTTTATTCTTCATCCACTGTTTTCACGTTGAAGATCCTCAATTTTATATTCCAGACCGTCAGTTCCATATTGAAGACTCAGTTTTATATCCAAGACTCCTCAGATTTATATTCCAAACACTCAGTTTCATAATCCAGAACCTCATCTCTGTGTTCCAGACCCCCTCCACCATATTCCAGTCCCTTGACTTGATGTGTTACACTCTTTTTCTCATATTCCAGACCTTCCGTTTTATGTTCCAAACCTACAACTATATCAGGCCCTAAAATTCGACACTATGTACTTCTGTTACATATGCCAAACATACTGTTGTAAATTCCCAACGCTTACGATTGTATTCCAGACTTCTGCATCCCTTCTTATATACCAGACCCTCAGTTACATATTCCAGACCCGTAACTTCACACTCCACATACCATCTTTCATATTCCAGATCCTGGTTTCGTATTCCGAAGCCCACGCCATAATTCCAGACGCCGTTCGGTGATTCCAGACCCCACTCGATAATTCCAGACCCCACTCGATAATTCCAGACCCCACGCGATAATTCCAGACCCCATACGATCTTTCCAGACCTCACGTGATAATTCCAGACGCCGCACGATAATTCCAGACGCCATGCGATAATTCCAGACGCCGGACGATAATTCCAGACGCCATACGATAATTCCAGACCTCACGTGATAATTCCAGACGCCGGACGATAATTCCAGACGCCATACGATAATTCCAGACCTCACGTGATAATTCCAGACGCCGGACGATAATTCCAGACGCCGCACGATAATTCCAGACCTCACGTGATAATTCCAGACGCCGGACGATAATTCCAGACGCCATACGATGATTCCAGACCCCACGTGATAATTCCAGACGCCGGACGATAATTCCAGACGCCATACGATGATTCCAGACCCCACGTGATAATTCCAGACCCCACGCGATAATTCCAGACGCCATACGATGATTCCAGACCCCACGTGATAATTCCAGACGCCGGACGATAATTCCAGACGCCGGACGATAATTCCAGACCCCACCACGCCAGGATTCCAGATCCTTCATCATTACTGTGCCTGATGACGTGGTATGGTTGTTGACTGTTTCTCTCTCAACGACCATCCAGGAGCAGTGGACCAGCAGCAGCCATGACTTCCAGCCACATGATGAAGTCTCTCCGTCAGTCTGTGTGTGTGTGTGTGTGTGTGTGTGTGTGTGTGTGTGTGTGTCTGGAAACTCTTGAATGCTAACGAACATGGAAGTGAATGGTTTCTATTCTTAATTGCTGACAATCTTATTTCCATCATTCATTCAGTTATGTATTCCAGGGTTGCGCTTTTTTCTTTTTACATCGGTGTGTTTTCTTTTTTTATTTTTATATATTTTCCCATTTGATCGTTCCTCCTCCTGCAAGATTTTTCTTAAAGAGGACAGTACTTACGAACGAATATGGCCACGCATTTATTCGTGAGTTTATTCAGATTTTTCTTTTAGGATCTTATTTATCGCAGATGAATGGGAATATATATATATATATATATATATATATATATATATATATATATATATATATATATATATATATATATATATATATATATATATTTATTTCTATATCTATCTATCTTATCTATCTATCTATCTATCTATATATATATATATATATATATATATATATATATATATATATATATATATATATATATATATATATATATATATGAGACCACGATGAAAAATGAAACACGAAATGTCCCGAGCGCTTTCGTGTAATTCGCCTTATTCGTGTGTGTGTAAAGTCAACTACGAGCACAGAAAACGACCGAGCTTAAATATTTACGTGGGAAGTTTAGGATGATGAGCAGGGACGTCTCGGGGAGAGAGTCACCATTAATCACCCGCTAGGCAGCTACACTACCCTGGGGTGGGGAGAGGTGTGGTGTGGGAGGGTGGGGAGAGGAGTGTGTGGGAGTGTGGGGAGAGGAGGAGTGTGGGAGTGTGAGGAGAGGAGAGGTGTGGTGTGGGGAGGGGAGAGGTGTGGTGTTGGAGTGTGAGGAGAGGAGAGGTGTGGTGTGGTGAGGGGAGAGGTGTGGTGTGGGAGGGTGGGGAGAGGAGGAGTGTGGGAGTGTGGGGGAGAGGAGAGGTGTGTGGTGTGGGGAGGGGAGATGTGTGGTGTTGGAGTGTGAGGAGAGGAGAGGTGTGGGGAGGGGAGAGGTGTGGTGTGGGAGTGTGGGGAGAGGAGGGATGTGTGGTGTGGGAGTGTTGGGAGAGGAGAGGAGTGCTGTGAGAGTGTGGGGAGAGGAGAGGTGTGGTGTGGGAGTGTGAGGAGAGGAGAGGTGTGGTGTGGTGAGGGGAGAGGTGTGGTGTGGGAGTGTGGGGGAGAGGAGAAGTGTGGTGTGGGAGTGTTGGGAGAGGAGAGGAGTGCTGTGAGAGTGTGGGGAGAGGAGAGGTGTGGTGTGGGAGTGTGAGGAGAGGAGAGGTGTGGTGTGGGGAGGGGAGAGGTGTGGTGTGGGAGTGTGGGGAGAGGAGAAGTGTGGTGTGGGAGTGTTGGGAGAGGAGAGGAGTGCAGTGCTATGAGAATGTGGGGAGAGGAGAGGTGTGGTGTGTGAGTCTGGGGAGAGGAGAAGTGTGGTGTGGAAGTGTGTGGTGTGGGAGTATGTAGTGTGGGAACGTGTGGTGTGGGAGTGTGTAATGTGGGAGGATGCTGTGTGGGAGTGTGTGGTGTGGGAGAGGTGAAGTGTGCGAATGTGTGGTGTGGGAGAGGTGTTGTCTGGTAGTGTGTAGTGTGGTGGGTGTCGTGTGGGAGTGTGTGGCGTGGGAGAGGTGTTGTGTGGGAGCATGTAGTGTGGTGGGTGTTGTGTGGGAGTGTGTGGCGTGGGAGAGGTGTTGTGTGGGAGCATGTAGTGTGGGAGTATGGTAAAAGTTGAAGGTATTTGGTTGGGGAAGGTCGAATTTGGCTCGCCAGTCCTTCATTGTCAGTATAGAATAGAGTTGCCTTTGTCTGTCTGTGTGCCTGTCTTCTGTGTGTCAGTCTGTCTGTCTGTCAATATGTCTGTCTGTCTATCTATCTATCTATCTATCTATCTATCTATCTATCTATCTATCTATTTATCTAAATGTCTGTCTGTCTGTCTGTCTATCTATCTATCTATCTATCTATCCATCTGTCTATCTCTATCTATTTGTCTGTCTGTCTGTCTGTTTATCTATCTATCTATCTATCTATCTATCTATCTATCCATCTGTCTATCTCTATCTATTTGTCTGTCTGTCTGCCTGTCTGTCTATCTATCTATGTATCTATCTATCTATCTATCTATCTATCTATCCATCTGTCTATCTTTATCTATCTGTCTGTCTGTCTGTCTGTCTGTCTGCGTGGCAGGCCTCCCCACAGCCGGCATGACCCACTCTCTCCCCTCCCACGTGACCCGTGAAGCTCGCCTTTTCTCGTGTTGACTCTGCCAGCTGTTTCCAGCCTAATTTTCTGAGCTAATATGACTGAAAGATTCTCTTGACGTGGCCCCAGGTAACTGCCTGGGAGGAGGGGGGCCTTCCAGACTGAGTGTGGACGAAGGGTGGCCTTTTTAGTCTGTATTCCTGGCGCTACCTCGCTGACGAGGGAAACAGCGATTATGTATTGTAATAATGATGATAATGATTATATTTATATATATATATATATATATATATATATATATATATATATATATATATATATATATATATATATATATATATATATATATATATATATATATATATATATATATATATATATAGATAGATATATAGATAGATAGATAGATAGATAGATAGATAGATTCTTCATATTTTGTTACGTTCTTGTGAATGTATGATGTAAATGTATGATACTACAGTAATTATGTCTTCATTATCTGTACATTTATTCAAACATGTATTCATCGTTCTGTGGAGATTGATTTAGTTATCATGCATCTAGCATTTGCTTTAGTTAGAATTATTGTAGGATGAAATTACGACACACACACACACACACACACACACACACACACACACACACACACACACACACGGGGCAAGAGGGGTGTAAGACCCTCTTCCCGTAACACACAAATAGTAATTGCACACACACACACACACACACACACACACACACACACACACACACACACACAAACACACACGGGGCAAGATGAGTGTAAGACTCTCTTCCCGTAACACACAAATAGTAATTGCACACACACACACACACACACACACACACACACACACACACACACACACACGCACACACACACACACAAACACATTCAAGACATAGGGCCCCACATATGTAATCCCCCACCGTACAGTAGTACAGTACATATAGGTAAATGCATATACACTGGCAAATAGGATGTAGCCACCATCCAGGGAAATACATATAGACGTAGTCACATATACACAAGGTTAAATGACAGGGCAACACGAATGTAAAACTCACTTCTAGAAACACACGAATTGTAATCAAGAACAGTACTAATGAATTGTAATCACGAACAGAAATCATGAATTGTAATCACGAACAGAAATCATGAATTGTAATCACGAACAGAAATCATGAATTGTAATCACGAACAGTAATCATGAATTGTAATCACGAACAGAAATCATGAATTGTAATCACGAACAGTAATCATAAGTAAAAATCACGTACAGTAATCATA
>NC_092229.1:7072494-7132494 GCF_036320965.1 Panulirus ornatus
GAAAATCGTGTTGGACTTAGAGTGCGAAAAGTCGGAATTTACGTTAGGAATGGATAGTCCCGTTTTGAGGACGTACCACGATTTTCTAATGCTCATGACTGTGTCTTCCGAACTTTGTAGGTAGTTCGGGGGAATAACGTGTTCGCTTTATGACGAACTCGCTAGATAAGCTACGTCATTATTAGGTCGTCTGTCTGTCTACGTACCTGGAAGTCTACGTAAGCCAGGATCGAGTAATGGATGTGGAGAAGACTTCTGTAAATTTAGATGTTCAAAGATTGTTCACTCGTGGTTGACATCTTGCCATACCTGTAGCAATGTTGTGAAAGTATTAAAGATTATCTACGTTCGTAATCCAGACACCGTCAGAAAGAGACTTAGGAACAGGAGAAATGTATGTACTTCATAAATCCAACGTGAAACTTTGGATGGAGAGAAAGGTATTTCGTTTGGTAACCATGGTTTTGTCAAAGGAAGGTCTGTATACTTGTTCTCTTGATGAAAGTATACGTATATAAGAGACACTTGGTCCTACAAGTAAAAAGATTACTCAACACAAAGAATTATCTGTATTTGTTCTCTTAGTCATTTTTCCCCTCATTTCTATTTTGCATGAGGTGGATTGTGAGTATGTTTTCTCTCCTCCCTCACACCTGATGAACCCATGGAACAATGAGGAAGACGGGGCGAAGGGAAACCGCACCATACCTTAGTGAAGCCAAACGAATCTGGAAAGAAAGTTTGTCAGACAACATATGAGAAAAAAAAACTACTGTTGAAGTTTAATGGGAAAAACGCAGTGGAGACAATAACAGAAAAAAGGAGGATTGAACGTAAACATCACGTAAGGAATGTCACAGCTAAGGCAGGCCTCGAAAACTGGACATAGGGAGAGATAGACAGACTTATATATATTCCTCAGGTTTCACAGCCTCAGCATCAAGTAGAACTCAGCACCAGGTGACCTCAGCACCAGGTGAACTCAGCACCAGGTGAACTCAGCACCAGGTGAACTCAGCACCAGGTGAACTCAGCACCAGATGAACTCAGCACCAGGTGAAATCTTAATAATCCTTACACATCTTCAGCACCAAATAGACTCACCTTATGGACGGAGTTCCTAAACCCCACATAGTATCCTCAGCTCTGAGTAGACTCATCTTGTGTACTTGGTTTCTCAGCTCTCCCAGGCCTCTCAGCACCAGGTTTAGCGTGCTAGTACCTTCGTTCCTCAGCCTTATAGAGCTTTAGCACCAGGGAGACTTCTTGTATACACACCAGACTCCTCATCTGTTCATGTCTGGTCCCCCAGAGTTATTAGAAAACGAAGAGAAAAAAAGAAAAAGAGCAGAACGAATCCAGTGGACAACAGAGGTAATTCTGTTACTCAGAAATAAAACCTTTTTGAAGGAAGATTGAGGGATTAAAAACTATTCTCACCAATAAAACTCAAACTTCGGGGACATCCAACAGCAGTTTTCGCCATGTTTGATCATTTCATTTTTTTTTCTTCTACCACATAACTCAAGATGTTTTCTTCACGTTAGGTGAGGAAACAATGATCAGAAATAAAGGATAAAGTTAATAAAGGGAAGGAAATGCATCACTACGAAAGTAATAGTTTCTATGGTAGTTGGGTCGTAGAACAGTGTACTAATTTCTGTTATGTATGGTCAAGATGGAGACTTTCATGACGTGTAGAATACAGTTAGACAAATACTTTATTGATATTAACTTAATAACATGACCCTGTTTGATTATAGAGACTCTCAAGACGTTTAAAACACAGTTAGACAAATACTTTATTGATATTAACTTAATAACATGACCCTGTTTGATTATAGAGACTCTCAAGACGTTTAAAACACCGTTAGACAAATACTTTATTGATATTAACTTAATCACGTAACCCTGTTTGATTATAGAGACTCTCAAGACGTTTAAAACACAGTTAGACAAATATTTTATGGTATTAACTTAATTACGTAACCCTTACTATCCTCTCTCCTTCTTTATGAAGCCTGTGGCGGGGTAGACTCGCTTCACGAAGCCCCTGGCGAAGTTGACGCGATTTACGAAGCCTTTGGCGTGATAGACTCGCTTCGTTGGCGAGGTAGACTCGCCTTACGAAGCCCTAGCGAGGTAGACTCGCTTTACGAAGCCTCAGGCGAGGTAGACTCGCTTTACGAAGCCTCGGGCGAGGTAGACTCGCTTTACGAAGCCTCAGGCGAGGTAGACTCGCTTTACGAAGCCTCAGGCGAGGTAAACTCGCTTTACGAAGCCTCAGGCGAGGTAGACTCCTTCTCATAGTGCAAATCTCCTCTGTGTTCCACATGGACGAAAAGACACAGAAGTAACTCAGGAACACACACGTCATGTTCCGGGATGTGATCGTGGGACAGTAGCAGACACAGTCGGGTGAGAGAGAGAGAGAGAGAGAGAGAGAGAGAGAGAGAGAGAGAGAGAGAGAGAGAGAGAGAGAGAGAGATCGAGAGAGAGAGAGAGAGAGAGAGAGATCCAGTCGTAGGAAACCATGTCCCCGTGGCCGATCGGTGCGACCCTGAAGTGTGACGGGCGTGACCCTCGACCCGACCCTGCTATCATCGTGCTCGAGTGTCACTGTCGTGATCAAGGGTCGTGCCGCGTGCTCAAGGGTCGTACCGTTGTGCTCAAGGGTCATACCGTTGTGCTAAAGGGTCGTACCGTTGTGCTAAAGGGTCGTACCGTTGTGCTAAAGGGTCGTACCGTTGTGCTCAAGGGTCATACCGTTGTGCTCAAGGGTCATACCGTTGTGCTAAAGGGTCGTACCGTTGTGCTCAAGGGTCATACCGTTGTGCTAAAGGGTCGTGCCGTTGTGCTAAAGGGTCATACCGTTGTGCTAAAGGGTCGTACCGTTGTGCTAAAGGGTCGTACCGTTGTGCTAAAGGGTCGTACCGTCGTGCTCAAGGGTCATGCCGTCATACTCAAGGGTCGTACCTTCTTGCTCAAGGGTCGTACCGTTGTGCTCAAAGGTTGTACCATTATGTTCAAGGATCGTACCGTTGTGTTCAAGGGTCATATCTTCGTGTTTAAGGGTCGTACCGTTACACACTGGGTTTGATACGATTTTATCTAAGAGGTTAAAATCTTGCAACTGATTGTGTACACTCATACTCAGGCAGGCGAGGATAAGGACAGATAGAAGTGTAAGGATGAGGATGAGTGAGCGTCCGGGGATGTAAGTGTGAGATAAACACCGCAAATGTTCACAATCTGTGCCGAATCTAGAACGATCACATTTTTTTTTTTCTGGTCTGTATACCGACATTGCTCAGTGAGATACTACGAACGTCCTGAAATGAAGAGCCTTAGAAAAACCTGTATTAATCATTTTTTTTCCTATTATATATTGAGTAATTAGTAACAGATTCTCGGAGTCTCCATTAAGCGTTTTGCTCCTGCTGGGTGATGGATGATCCGACACAGTTTGCCAGACTTCCCGGCTCAGATTGTCAGACAGCTTGAGTCAGTTGTCTAAATGTGGCTAATTACTCCCATAATATATATATATATATATATATATATATATATATATATATATATATATATATATATATATATATATATATATATATATACATATGCCAGGCCCCTGGGAAGGGGTTGCCAGGCCCAAGGGGGAGTGGGTGAATGGGTTACCAGGGGGGGGGGGGGTGCTCTGCAGAATTGCGTTGGCGTTTTAGTGGTTGTGGTTGTGGTTGTGGTGGTGCTTGGTGTGGGTGTGGTTGTGGTGGTGGTTGTTGTGGTTGTGGTGGTGGTTGGTGTGGTGGTGGGCCAGCAAGGAAATTACGGGAGGTATGATAATACACAACTTGTAACATTAACTTCGTCCCTGGCATTAACTCCGGGGGGGGTCGAAATCGCAACAGGGAATAGTCCTTAACTTCCCGACCCTTGACCCTGACCCTGACCCCGACCCCCATAACCCCGGAGGCAAGACGATATACGATTCAACTATAACATATAAACTGGTCTTTATAGACTCACACCGTGGCCTTGGGCTATTCACGTGCCAATGAGAATGTTCCATAGCCCTGGGTCACAGCTGGGGGAAACGCTAGGAGCAAGATACTGAATTCGAGAGAGAGACACAGACACAGAGACGACAGTGGCATAGAGATGTGCAACAGAAATGGACGTACAACATAAAGAAATACGATGATAAGTAAAGTTATTTCCGCTGAGGTCGGAGGGGTTTATTCACAGTTGTTCATTCCATTTTCTGTGGTGGACGTCGTAATTCATTCATGCATTTCCTACACCGCCAGTCGGTTAATTGTTATACATTACGTCGTATGTTGTTCTACTACGAACAGTTTCGGTTAACCAGTTATTATCAAGGTAGTTATTATCTTCGGAAGGCCGCCTGACCTGACCTGACCTGACCTGACCTGACCTCACACGCTGAAAGGTTCAGGTATACATTGGCCACCACATCACCACCACCACCACCACCACATCACCACCACTATCACCACCACCATCACAAGACAGCAGATGTCTCGCCTCTCCCTCTCGTGTCTTTCCCTTGCTATCATCATCTTTTATTTCCTCTTCACTTGCTAATGTTCTCTTCCCTTCCATGACCTCCTTCCTCTTTCTACTTAGCCTCCCTTCCATTCCCTCTGGATTTACTCTCTCCCACTATCTTTTCTACCTTCACTATCTCCGTTCTGTTTCGCTCCCTCTCACTTTCCTTATCTTCTTCCTTTGCCGACTTTTCGTTCCCATTATCTACGATTATCTTCTTCCCTCCTTCTTTGTATTCCCTTTCCTTCACTTCCTTCATCCTTCGTTTCTTTCTTTCTTTCCCTCTTTCTTTGTATTCCCTTTCCTTTACTTCCTTCATCCTTCGTTTCTTTCTTTCTTTCCCTCCTTCTTTGTATTCCTCTCCTTCACTTCCTTCATCCTTCGTTTCTTTCTTTCTTTCCCTCCTTCTTTCTGTTGTCCTCTCTTCTTTTCCTTCCCTCTCTGCTTTCATATGTAATCCTCTTCAACTTCCTTTTAGATCCTTTGCCTCAGCATCAAGACCCATGAGTAGGAGCAAACCCCTGCCAGTCCCTCACACGCTGCACCTGGGGCGTGGGGCAGACCCTGTCAGCCCCTTATGTTCACTGGGGTCATACACACACACACACACACACACACACACACACACACACACACACACACTTCCTCACCTGGGTCGGTCGCAGCGCCGTGGCTGTACCTCCTCGTAGACAAGCCGACACCAGATGAGCAATCAAGGATGTCTTGGAGCACTCCACCAGCTCTACTCGAGGAGGAGGGACCATTAGGATAAACTAAAACATGTGTTTCTCTCTCTCTCTCTCTCTCTCTCTCTCTCTCTCTCTCTCTCTCTCTCTCTCTCTCTCTCTCTCTCGTGAAGACGTACGGTACAGTCGCGAATCTCAAGACACATTGTTTACCTCCATCTTAGAAAAGATGGGGCTCTAGCACCTCTTTCTTACAAAACTTTAGGACCAGACGTCCTCCCATCCATATTAGAAACCTAGTGTCAATATCGCCTTAGACTCGGACCCTAAAGACCACCTCACCACACCTTAGAAACCTAAGAACAGCACCAACGTCACCCTAGAAAATCCTAGCAGCGTCTCACTTCTCCCCCCTTATAGAAACTTTAAGATGATCTCGTCCTCGCCATAGACAACAGTTCACCACCTCACTCCCAACGCTAGAAACCTTGCAGCTCCCCCCCCACACACACACACATAAGGGCGCCGTGAGCATCCAAAATGGCCATAGCATCTCCCTATAACTCTCCTCCGTAGGAGGAAAGATTAATCCGAAAATGTGGCAAGTGATAATATTCTCTAGGAGGAAGGAGAAGCTCTTCTTGTTTTTGAAGTCAAGAAAGAGGAGGAGTGGGAAAAAAAGAAATGTCTCAAACTTTCTCACAAGGAGAGCTGTCTGAAGGACCGAAGTTGTGAGGGACAAGCACTCAGTCGTGGGCGAATATCACAATTAATAATCTAAGTGTTTCTTACTCGAGGGCGACGATGTGCTCGCTGAACACACTCCTCTCACCCAAACTCCTGTGAGTCCGTCATCAACACGAGTGCCTCCCTCACTGTAACAATATTCCAACAGAGTTTTTCCCACTAGTATGACCTCATAACAAAGACACAAGAATACATGTTTATATCTCGTAGGACATCTAGTGACCCCGACGTGACCTTAACCAGCGGCGGAACCCATGACCACTCCCACATGACCCATGAGAGGAACCCACGCCCCTCCCACATGACCTATGAGAGGAACCATGACCGCACATGGACTCGTCTGAGCCAAAGACCACAAGGTTCACTGCGGGTAAAACGGAAGCACAAGACATTTGGCCCATACGGGCGGAGCAGCGCCAAGTTTCCCCATAAAATCTAGAGATGAAATTACATGTGTGTGTGTGTGTGTGTGTGTGTGTGTGTGTGTGTCTTCGTCCAGCCGGAAGCTATGAACGAACCTAACCTTCCTGGAGGACATCAGGTCCAACATGAAGACGGAGGTAGTAGCTGTGAATACTGGAAGACACAGAAGTGCACTCCGCTGTACCACCGACCCCACCAAAGACCCTATAAAGATTTTTGACGGCGGTGATGCTCAGGACAGTGTGGTGCAAAAGCCTCGTGTGGTGGCTTGTTGTCAGCGAGTATTTCAGACTCTGGAAATACAGCAAAGATATCCCCCCCCTTTCTTTATTCCAGTTGCGACTGTTGCCAGGAGCTCTGTGTAGGAGGAGGAGGAGGAGGCGGAGGAGGAGGAGGAGGACGAAGACGCCCCGTCCCCTCCAAGCTGTGGACTGAGTGATGGGAGGAGGGTTTCACAACAATGGTGTAACAGCCAGTGTCACTAGGGCGCTAGGATCTCTGAACTTTAAAATGAGACGACCTAACGCTGTGGCGGATCAGTTCCTGACCTGGAGTGCTTTACCTGGCCACGGGGTGGTCTGACCTGGAGCATTTTGCTTGACCAAGGGGAGGCTCTGACCTGAAAGAGTCTGTCTGTGGTTAGGGCATTCTGACCTGAAGGAGTCAAAGGGGTACCTGGTCAGGAGATCCTGACCTGAAGCAGTTCATGTACCAGGTCAGGGAGGAGTTCCTGACCTGGAAACGTGTGACTGTCCAGAATATCCTGACCTGGAGGGGGTCAGTGGACGTGGCTAGGAGATTCTAACCTGGACCAGTCAGTGTATCTGACCAGGAGTGGGGAGGAGAGGTGGTGAGGGCCTTGGACCTGGAGCAGTATACCTGGCCAAGACCTTCTGACCTGGAAGAGTCACTGCACGCAACCAGCTCTGACCTGGGGCAGTCAAGGTACTTAGAAAGAAAAAAAGGAGACAGCAAAACCCCTGACAGATAACAGACGTGTGGTGCTCTTAACAGTGGCAGTCGACCATTATCTTCAAGATTTGTGACAGCTTGAGCTTGAGGCTACGAGGGTGGGCGGGGGGGGGGGGGGTGGAAAGGTAGTACTGAAGAACCCTGTCAGCTTAAGCTCAGGTCTGGGAAGGATAATCTTCAGCCCTGACAGCTTAAGCTCAGGTCTGGGAAGGATACTTCAGCCCTGTCAGCTTAAGCTTAGCTCTGGAAAGGATGCTTCAACCCTGTCAGCTTAAGCTTAGCTCTGGAAAGGATGCTTCAACCCTGTCAGCTTAAGCTCAGGTCTGGGAAGGATACTCAACCCTGTCAGCTTAAGCTCAGGTCTGGGAAGGATACTCAGCCCTCTCAGCTTAAGCTTAGCTCTGGAAAGGATACTTCAACCCTGTCAGCTTAAGCTCAGGTCTGGGAAGGATACTTCAGCCCTCTCAGCTTAAGCTTAGCTCTGGAAAGGATGCTTCAACCCTGTCAGCTTAAGCTCAGGTCTGGGAAGGATACTCAGCCCTGTCAGCTTAAGCTTAGGTCTGGGAAGGATACTTCAACCCTGTCAGCTTAAGCTCAGGTCTGGGAAGGATACTTCAGCCCTCTCAGCTTAAGCTTAGCTCTGGAAAGGATGCTTCAACCCTGTCAGCTTAAGCTCAGGTCTGGAAAGGGTACTTCAACCCTGTCAGCTTAAGCTTAGGTCTGGGAAGGATACTTCAACCCTGTCAGCTTAAGCTCAGGTCTGGGAAGGATACTTCAGCCCTCTCAGCTTAAGCTTAGCTCTGGAAAGGATGCTTCAACCCTGTCAGCTTAAGCTCAGGTCGAAAGGGTACTTCAACCCTGTCAGCTTAAGCTCAGGTCTGGAAAGGGTACTTCAACCCTGTCAGCTTAAGCTCAGGTCGAAAGGGTACTTCAACCCTGTCAGCTTAAGCTCAGGTCGAAAGGGTACTTCAACCCTGTCAGCTTGAGCCTGGTGGCTGTGGACACTACCTCGGAGGAGCAGGTTAGAGGACTGTGTCTAACAGCTAACCTCCGCTGTAGTGTACCCTCGCAGGTGGAATGGAGTGGGACATCCTTTGTGGATGAGTCTCTCTCTCTCTCTCTCTCTCTCTCTCTCTCTCTCTCTCTCTCTCTCTCTCTCTCTCTCTCTCTCTCTCTCTCTCTCTCTCTCTCTCTCTCTCTCTTCCCCTCCCCCTCTCCTAAACCTCTTTACCACGACCGCAGGAGGAGGGTGTGTGTGTCCCAGGGGCAAGATAAGAATCCTCTGAATTCAGTTTGAACTTCGGTGGCCTGGTCTTAGAAGCTGTAGCGAGGTGGAGAGCCTAATGCTCGCCTCGGCCCAAGGGAAACCGGTTACGCCAGTGGCTCGTCTTCGTCTCGGCCCCAACCCCAGCCAGCCTGGGGCTTCCTCTGAGCCAACCCTCCCGTCTAGCTGTGTCTCTAACTCCCTCCTGTCGCAGTTTGTCGTCGCTTGATCCAGGAATCTGGTTCGTGCACGTCAGATGTCTTCAAAGTGTGGTGTGATGCCAGGACCTTAAGTGTTGTTAAGTTGGTGATGGTGTTTAAAAAGAAAAAAAGAATAGGAAAAATATACGTGATTCATTCATATGTGTTGTCTCGTACTGAACATCTTGGCACGCCCTTATAGGACGAAGGAAAAAGGATTCTTCTCCCCCAGTCTCCTACATCCTACAAGTTTTCCATCATTAGCGTCGCCTCTTCCCCAGGTAACCTAGGAGTGTAGGTCACTCGTCCAAAACATTTCATTCGGCAGACGTTTGTAGGAGGTCCTGCCCCTCTGCTGTATGGTGGTCGCCACGTCCCTCCGTCGGAGATGCTGCCCCTCTGCTGTGTGGTGGTCGCCACGTCCCTCCGACGGAGGTGGTGCCCCTCTGCTGTGTGGTGGTCGCCAGGCTCCTCCCGTCGGAGGTGGTGCCCCTCTGCTGTATGGTGGTCGCCAGGTTCCTCCGTCGGAGATGCTGCCACTCTGCTGTGTGGTGGTCGCCACGTCCCTCCCGTCGGAGGGGTCGGCATGCGTGTCTAGGCTGATCAGTTCCCCAGTGGGGGAAGCTCCAGGTCGACGCTGAAGGAGGAGGTCCTTAAGTTACCCTCGAGTGAGCATTGAATGGGCTCCTAGTGTACATATTGAATGAGGTCCCAGTTAGCCCCCCTCAAGGAGTTCCCAGAAGTGTTAGCCACCTGCTTCTGATCACTGTAGTGATTAACGAACTAATGTAATCATAACTCACAGTACTTGATCCTAATTATCTCCCTTCTGTTGTGACGTGCCAGATGTTGAAACTTTCATCTGTTTGCTGTTGTCTCGGCGCCGTTCAACGGTATTTTGATTCTCGCCAACAGCCGTTGTTGCAGTCTGTCTCTGCTGATTCCTTCTGTTGACCACCTGTTGTCGTCTTTGAGGAAATCCTGCTCGTCATTCTGTCATGCCGTTTATCTTGGTTTCTCGTGTCGCCGTCTGTTGCAACGGGTATGTGTCGGTTGTTCTGTTAGCTGCTTCGCTTCTCTGTTGGTCATCTCCTGTTTCTATTGGCCGTTCAATACGTCCGCTGCTTCACTTCTCTGTTACCTCCATTAGCACACTGCATGCAGCTCTCTGTCGCCTGATACACACACACACACACACACACACACACACACACACACACACACACACATGAATATAACGTCATGTGTTAATCCCAGCCCAGCAGGTGTCTGTAGACCTGAGACGTAAAGGTCGAAAGGTTATAGGAAAAAGCTTGAGATACCCGAGCAGCAGTATGCCTGATTACCATCAGTATGCCTGAATATCAGTATGTCTTACTGTCAGTATACCTCATTGTTAGAATACCTCACCGTCAGTGTGCCTGTGTCAGTATACCTCACCGTCAGTATGCCTGTGTCAGTATACCTCACCGTCAGTATACCTCACCGTCAGTATGTCTGTGTCAGTATACCTCACCGTCAGTATGCCTGTGTCAGTATACCTCACCGTCACTACACCTTACCGTCAGTATACCTCACCGTCAGTATACCTCACCGTCAGTATACCTCACCGTCAGTATACCTCACCGTCAGTATGCCTGTGTCAGTATACCTCACCGTCAGTATACCTCACCGTCAGTATACCTCACCGGCAGTATGTCTGTGTCAGTATACCTCACCGTCATTATACTTTACCGTCATTATACCTCACCGTCAGTATGCCTGTATCAGTATGCTTGATTTTTCCCTTCATTTTGTCTTCTTTGATACTCGCTCTCAGCAAATAAATATAATGAGATCTTTGAATACCAGACAATATATTCTCTAAGGGAAAAATTAGATCAGTTATTATTGTTATAAAAGCAAACGTGATTGTCATTAAGAATAACTATTATGACGTTTTTTTTTTTTAAGCGTCAGCCATTTGAACGCTAATACTGGGTTTGACGTCATCCTTCCCTTTGGATCTCCCGCGTTCACACACACACACAAACACACACACACATCACCCTCCCGCTCTCCCTCAGTTCGACCCCTCGTCTCACCCTGGGTCTCCAGTGTACCACACACTACCTCTCTTCCCCGAATGCCACAGCCTCCCACTCCCTCTATTGAGAGGGTATAACCTGGTGCGTGGCCTCGACACAATGACACACACTCACCCCGCGCCACGTACGCCAGAGGAGGGAACCTTCCCTCCACGGCTGGTGTTGGCAGACGATGCCCTCCCCCTAAAGCACGCAGTTGCTCCCCTCATGAAACCGCAGTCGTGCAAGCGGGATGGTGTCAACGGAGAGGGTTAACAATGGTCTGGCATTGTAGAGGTGGAAGCCAACAGCATTTTCGTGACGGGTCGACGTCGGCCCAGAACGAGGGAGGCACAGCAAGCTGCGCTCTGTACGGGAGGCGACCATGAAAGAGTAGCGTAGGAAAAGGAGGGGGAAAAAAAAGTGGGAGGGGCGGGTTGGTGAGAGAAAAGGGTACCAAACAATGGCCAGAAAAGTGAGAGATGGTGAGGGAAGGTTGTCGTGGTGTGTGGGAAGCCACGCACCTTTAGGATGGCGCCTCCTCATCCTGGCCCTCACTAGGACTATGATGTTCCTCGCCACATGTTTGAACAGGTGTTCTACGTGATGATGAACGTGGCTCTTGTCAAGAATGAACAGCCGGTAGGAGAGGCTAGGCTATGAACGATCACGGGAGAGGAAAGTCAAGATTTCTAGGTGGCTTTAATACTGGTGAGTTTTGAATAAGCGTCGAGTCCAGAGGCTGTGTTTACCGTGTACATAAAGGGTGTAAGTAAGGGTGGTGGTGTTCGGGAGGACACGAGAGAGAGGTGGCTACAGAGGGTCGAGGAAGGCCTGGAGTCCTGTTGCATCCGCCTCTACGAGACTTAATATTCGTGGCACAGTGTGTGTAGTGACTGTAAGATCGGACGTGAGAGGAGGATTGATATTCGCGTCGTCCGTAGGGAAGATGGACGGAGGCTTTCTGGAGAGAGAGAGAGAGAGAGAGAGAGAGAGAGAGAGAGAGAGAGAGAGAGAGAGAGAGAGAGAGAGAGAGAGAGAGAGAGAAGGAAAGCTGCATTCGGATGGAAGTCCTAGAGGACCACAGTGGTCTCTATGTGAGGGAGTAATTTACTGTCATTAGGAGACTCTCAGAGAAAGAGATCTGGAGCAAAGACAGAGCCCTGGGGAACTCCCGTCACTAGTGGGAGAAGAGAGAAAAGATTGAAGAGTTGAGATTTTGGTTCAGCTGCCGTTTCTGTGGCTGGAGAGAGAAAAATAATAGATCCAGAAGATGAGAGAAGCTGGAAGGTTAATATGAGGGAAGAATCCCGGGGAAGAGCCTTATGCCAAACTTTGTCAAAGGCTTTTGTGATCTCTGGAGCAGCGCGGGAAAAGATTCTCCGGAGTTAGAGAGAGCAGAGTCAAAGTTGCGAGCGAGGACAGGGAGACCTAAAGCAGGATGGCTGGGTTTGAGACTCATACCGTGTGTTTAAAGGTTAAATGTAAATCGTGAGATTTCTTATGTCTCGTTGCTTAGATGTAGCAGCACCCCGGAGCCTGTGGCTCTCTCTCTCTCTCTCTCTCTCTCTCTCTCTCTCTCTCTCTCTCTCTCTCTCTCTCTCTCTCTCTCTCTCTCTCTCTCTCTCTCTGAGGTAAGGTGTTTTCTGAGAACTGGGAGGTGAGGATGTTTTGCATTGGTCTGAAAGAGTTATAAGAGCTTGCGACGAGAGATGGAGACGAAGACGATGACACGTTCGGTTAGAATTATAATGGGAATGTTATCTTGACTGCGGGTGTTGATGGAATCTAGGTTAAGGGTGTTGATGGGGTCTAGGTCGAGGTGTTGATGGGGTCTAGGTCGAGGGTGTTGATGGGGTCTAGGTCGAGGGTATTGATGGGGGTCTAGGCTGGGGTGTTGATGGATTTGCGCTAGAGGTGTTCATTGGGTCTAGATCGTGGTGTTGATGGGTCTAGGGCTAAGGATGTTGAAAGGGCTAGGCTAAGGGGTGTTGATGGGGGTCTAGGCCAAGGGTGTTGACAGAGATCTTGGCCAAGGGTGTTGACAGGGGTTTTGGCCAAGTGTGTTAACAGGGGGTCTTGGCCGGGAGTGTTGCTGGAGTCTGGTTGCCGGAGAGCAAGCAACACACATCAGAGGATGAATTCAGTTGTCCTGAGGGTAGGTAGGGTCAGGAGGTCGTATAGCCAAAGAAGATGATCGTCGGGGGGTAGAAATGTTCCGTTTGGTGAAGGTACAAGAGGGAGACTTTCACACCCCCTGCTGCAGGGACAGGAGCGAGGGCTCTTGAGGTAGGATGACACTGCTGGAAACGTTACATTAAGACATTATCATTACAGACCACAATGGGTTTTTTTTTTTAGCCTCTGAAAATGACTGTCTTGGACTATGAAGAGGTTATCTCTAGTACAGCTACAGCAGCATTTGCCTGTTCTGGGTGTTGTTTGCATTCTGTGGGTCTCCCTCCTCCTCTCTTGCACGGCCTGAAGAAGCCAAAAAGAGAAAGTTGTCTCCGTGAAGACTCTCTTTTTTAACCCCCACCCCTTCCACGTTACTCCCTCGGGATCAATATGAGAAGAACGTTTAATCTTGTGAGTGTTATGGACACGGAAGCTGCCAAGAATTGCAGTGCCTGTGCAAGGGTAAACACAGTCTTGATAGTCCGAGGAAGAGAGAGAGAGAGAGAGAGAGAGAGAGAGAGAGAGAGAGAGAGAGAGAGAGAGAGAGAGAGGATTAACGTATACATCGCAATTGAAACACCTAAGGAGAACCTTTCATTAGAGAGGTAACTCTCATCTGACCAGATCATGAACTGATGGTTCCTCAGGTAAGATGATGGAGCAAGGATTGGCCAGAGTAGACGTGGTAGCAAGTACCATTCTCTATGGAGACAGACGTTAGGGAGGAGGGAGAGGCGACAGGGAGACGGAAAATACAAATATCACTTCGGGGTTGAGCGAAACTTTTGCCTGTGTGAGAGCAGCGGTCGGTGGCTGTGGTGGTGCCTTCGACAGAGTCGAAACACCTCACCATAAAACATGATGACGGTAGGTGTTCACAGGGATGACCTTGATGTCTCTGGCCTTCAGGACCATTGGTATACCAGTCTAACTCACTGGCCACACAGGTCTGTCTAAAGTGAGAAATATAATGTAAGTGAATGGGGGAAATATCATCTTACTGCTAACTTGATTTGTAGGATGAAACACGTCGGACCAAGTTGAGGTCCTGGATTCAGAGGGAAAGAACACCTTCAGGTTGTGAACTGTCACTTACCACCGGCCCTTGAGACTGTGTCTGTTGTGCAGACCACCTTCCTGTACTCACTCCCTCTGGAGTTCAGTTCCAAACCCCTTGGGTGGTAGCCCTGCGATGCTGAGTTGTGTGACTGTACTCTTGACCACCATCAGTTGACTGTAGGGTCGATGAAGAAACAATAAAAAGGATAAGGAAAATGAATAAAGGTGAGGTTTCACCAGGGAGATGTGCGACAGAAGGCGAAGGTCTCCTCCTGTGTGTGGAACAGAAGGCGAAGGTCTCCTCCTGTGTGTGCAACAGAAGGTGGAGGTTTCCTCCTGTGTGTGTGTGGGGAAGAGACGAGTCCAAAGAGGATTTCTCAATCTACCGTCCTCGCTAATCCTCTTTTGGTAGGACTTCCTATGACGACTGTCACGGTGCTGCTCTAACACACACACACACACACACACACACACACACACACACACACACACACACACACACACATGCACGCACGCACGCGCGTGCATGTAATGTGAAAGTTCTAAAAGTCGCTTCCACAAGAAACGTTGAGGTGAGGTGTTTATTGCAGGAGCCATCAGGCGAAGAGGTGAGAGGCAGAGCATGTTGGCGAGTGTCGGGCGTGTCAGCAGCTGTGTGAGAGGGATGGCTTCCTGCCTCCTGGACGCTCTCTCTCTCTCTCTCTCTCTCTCTCTCTCTCTCTCTCTCTCTCTCTCTCTCTCTCTCTCTCTCTCTCTCTCTCTCTCTCTCTATCTATCTATCTATCTATCTATCTATCTATCTATCTCTCTGTACCGACGCGTGTTATGAATATTCCACGTCAGCGTCATCACCCACGACAGGTGATATGGCCGGATATTTGAGCCACGTTTTGTCTGGATGTCTCACAAGGACAACCTCAGGCTCGGGATGCGATTGTGAATCATCTTGATAGCCTACGTAGTTTTCCGGAACCCAGGCGCGTGATGCCTGGACCACAGCTTCATCAGGAGATGCTGGTCGTGTGCACAGATAAGTCTGTAGCCAGAGAGATATGGGCACACACTAGAACGCTGTGTCTTGGACTGTGAAAAGATAAAGCCTTTTAGTGATAAATCCAAAGGAACCCCTTGCTGGAGATGGCACAACACCTTATTGTTAGAGATAAGATATCGAAAAATTTGAACTACATCCATTTTTTTGTATCTACTACATATATCTTGAAATCTGATAGTATATAGATTTTTTGTTTGTATCTAGTACATAGATTCACAATAGGAAAGACTGTAATCTTGTGTATAGTGAACCAACTCTGTGTAACAGTGTATGATACAGTTATCTGATAACTGGTGTTGGTAGATGATAGTGTATGTATGTTTACGTGTGTGTGTGTGTGTGTGTCTCTGTGTGTGGGTGTGTGTATGTGACCTCTGGGTGTGACCTCTATAATCCTGTTATTCTACCACTCACAGGATGAACCTGGAGTGCACAATACAGTAGTCGTTAACGGCGGCACGAATAAAAGAAAGAAAAACGAAAACTCCACTCAAAGGCCTGACAGTACTGCCACTGATTCACGAGGCGAAATTTGGATGAGCGAAATATTTCTCATATATTTCTAGCGACGCAACATCTCCCGATTTTCCATTTCTCACCTCCCGTCGGAAAGCAGTTCAGGCTGGCTGCTCTGTGTGAGAGATAGTCTGTGGACACTCGCGTGTCTTGCACGTCGCTCATGCCCGTAAGACTTCTGTGCTGTTGGGAGGGGGTAATCAAAGAGCTACCTCCTCTTTTTGTAGCTTAGTGGCCTGGTGTTGCCGGACTCTATGTGCCAGTGAGGAGTCACCTTTGACCAGGTGGTGTCATTATCCCTGAACGAAAAGTATAATCTCATCATGGACCCCGAGCACGTCAATGAGCGACATCGCAGGTCATGAAATATGTGGTTGTGGTGTGTGTGTGCGTGTGTGTGTGTGTGTGATGAGCACAGGGCAATGGAAGCGTTATTCTCTTCAACATATAAGCTTCACCTTGGGCATGACGAGTCTTGCTGTATTTGGAAGTGTATTTTTGTAATGATAGAGAGATGGGTAGGGCCCAAAACGCTGATTAGAAAGTATAACTCGTATATGTCTAGGGAGTGCAGTTTCACATGGGTGTATGCTTAGCGGGGTGGTGTTTAAGAGTGGGTTGGGTAGGCAAGTCGTTTAGTGCTTGTCGGATTGTATCGGTGTGTGTTTGTTAAGCAGAGGAGGGTTCTGTAACTATAAGTTGATGAAGTGTGAGTCTATATTGTTTCTGTGCAAGACTGGCGGTTGGCTTTAGAGTGGCAGCTGCCAAGAGCTGAATACCGAGCATTTGGAGGCGAGATTGTACTGGAAGTTCTTTTCATTTCGATGGGCATGTGTTCAGTGTCTGTGGTTGCTAGGCAGCCAGTGATTGTTCTGAATGCTCTGTTCTGCGCGGTTTGCTGTTGTGTTTTACAGTTTGGGCGACCAGCTAGGTGAAGCATAGTTTGGATCGTTTGGCAGCAGTGTCAGTCACTCCCTCCCTCACCACCACAGCACACAGGCTGGTGGGGACGGGGAGGTTGAGGTACACACAGATCACGGTGTTTTGTGCGGTTTGCTGTTGTGTTTTACAGTTTGGGTGACCAGCTAGGTGAAGCATAGTTTGGATCGTTTGGCAGCAGTGTCAGTCACTCCCTCCCTCACCACCACATCACACAGGCTGGTGGGGACGGGGAGGTTGAGGTACACACATCAGATTACGGTGTCTTCCGAAGACTGCAAACGACAGGTTCCTCTTGCCCCGACCTCGAACTCCACCCCCGCCGCACGCTGGGTGGGTGACTGGTGGTTGGTGGACCGTATTAATCCCTTACGCACCTTCGTCGAGACGAGACATTAGCACTATACAACACGAGAGCCATTCGAGAGAACGCTGGTCGCTCCCTAGTTCATGCCATCCCGTGAAGTTCACGAAGTTAACTGAAGTGTGGCGGTAAATTTCGCTTAATCCAGCTGTAATGTATGTCAGTGATGTACAGGGATAATCTGCTGGAGAGACACCCCACAGACTGAAACGGAAATGAAACGTCGCTACATTTATGGCTTAACTCAGCCCATCTCGCTCGAGAAAATGCGCTCCCGTCACTGGGAGTGTGGCCTCGTCATGAGTGCTTCATTTTCTTGAGAATAAACCATAGTCAGGAAATTATCATACGCCCTAGATGTTGACTAGTGCCGAGCTGCATATGACTTGTATGAACCTTTGGCTGAACCGGGTGGCAGGCAAAGTTGCTAATGACATGCTCCTTATTATCGTATATATATACGGTAGACCTTGGCGCGCGGGGTGGGTGGGTGGGTGGTGGGGGGTTTAATCAGGGAGGGTGGTGGCAGAGGCAATCGTGGCGATGTTACGTGCTCTGTTGGTACAGAGAGAGAGAGAGAGAGAGAGAGAGAGAGAGAGAGAGAGAGAGAGAGAGAGAGAGAGAGAGAGAGAGAGTGATATTTGGCTCTAATTTCCCCTGGGCGAATGTGGATGCTTCTATCAACATCGGTGGGACTTCGAGTTGATGTGTGTGTGTGTGTGTGTGTGTGTGTGTGTGTTGTGTGGGTGGGTGTTTGTTCTTACGAATGCTGTGCAAGTCCAGCATTCTGCGTGTAAGATTATTCTTAAAAAAAAAAAGAAAAAAAAATGAGTCACACGTATATGACTGGGGTAAACGATATATCCCTTGTATAGGGCAGCCTCGCGAGGAGGAGCACCTCAGCAAGCGTCCCTTCCACACTGTTGTCACTGTGGATGTAGGGATAATGTGTTCTTGTATGTCGGAGTAGCTTTGATATGGACATTGGTCGTGTTTTATGCTCGGTCTGGCGCTGCAGGCCTTATGTACAGGGGTTCTGATGGAGGACGTGGCTTGGGGGATGATATAAAGAATGACCTGTGATGTGAGGGGATTACCTGTGTTGTAGATAGTGACCTCTGATGTAGAGGATTACACGCGAGGGTAAGGCATCTACATCACAGGAAACTGGCTTTAATGATCTAGAGCAATACAGTCGTCTGCAGAGAATCAGCTCATAAGAATAGCGTCCCTAAATGACTGCCTTAAAAGAGACTTTGATTCCATTTCATTCGTTGCCAGAAACCTTTGTGTTCGTCCCCTTAACCGTAGGCTAGTTAGGACTACAGGACAACACTCGCACACGCTGCCAGACGTGCGTGATCTTATTCACGCTCGTCACGTGGAAGACGAAAGGTAAAGCTGTGCTAACGAGTGAATGAGGACAAACACACACACACACACACACACACACACACACACACACACACACATATACCACACACACACACACACGCCACCTCCATACCAAGACTGATGGTATTAATTCCTTCTTCGTGTCCTTCCAGACGCTGCCTCTCCCCAACGGGCCTGTCGGGAGGAGAAACACTGACGGCGGAATATTCGGCACGGCGCCCAGGGTGTCTTCCGACGCAGGGAAGGGCGCGAGGAGTCTTGGAGGGAGCCTGAAGAGAGTCTGCAGCACCAGAGGGAGGTCAGGAGGAGACACCAGCACGGCTGACGCAGCAGCAGGGGGCACCAGCGGCAGGGAGAGGGAAGCCAAGCCAGCCTTCAGGGACACGACTTCCACCACTCCAGCAGGTAGCCACACCCTCCAGCTACCGCCGGGCCACCGCCAACCACAGGCCGGCGGCGGTGGTGACCACTCCGGGCCCCCCGCCTCGTTACCAGATCTCCGAATACACCTTCGAGAGGGACCAGCCGGACTCGCCCTTCTCCGACGAGAAGGACAGCGAGGAGAAGAAGAAAGGTGGGTGGTGTGAGGTTTTCCACGGGCCCGCTGCTCGTATCGTGGAAGCCGCGGTGATACCTCCAGCCTGCCAGTGTGTGTGTGTGTGTTGTGATGGCGTCTCAGCTTCACACACACACACACACACACACACACACACACAGGGTGATCGTAGGACTCGTGTTATCATACAGGAGGCGAGCGGGCTCGATCACTTCATAAGGGTTTGGCAAGTGGTATCACACACACACACACACACACACACACACACACACGAGTGGGGGAGCTTAATCATTGCATGGGAGATCACTGTGTCACACATGAGGGGGAGTCGATATATCACTGCATGTGAGTGCTAGCCACCAGTGCCATCACGCCTTCACTGCATAGGCAGTCTCTACATTTGAGAGACATCCCCCCCGTCATACATGTGTCAGCCATAATGCTCGTTCGTCATTCTCAGCAACTCAGCAACAAATCTAGGATATTAATACAGTTTCTACACATGATAGATACTGTTGTTAACCTGCTGATAGACTTTAGGCTTGGTGACTGGCTTCAGCCACGAGACACTTTTCATATTCCACCTCTCGTTAAACCCTATTCTTGCTTCACCAGACCTCTTGTCATGTAGACTATTACCCTACGCAGGACATTGCTCTGGTGAGTAAGTGGCTAAAACTACGTACGTTGAAGAATCTTCACAGGTTACACTGTACTGTGGGCCCTATAGTCTATGGCACATCTGTGTGATGAAATTACATTACCCATTCTGTAACCCCAACATGTTTTGTATTGTAGGTAAGACGTTTATTTTGTACGACAGATACGAGAGCTTCAGTAGGTAGATGTTTGCTGTAGGGACATGGCTGTAATAATCGGAAATTTTTTTCACTGAGGCTCGCAATAGTTTTTATTAGAAGCTGAACGATTGCATAAGTTGATGGAGAATATGTGCATGACCTTCGCAAAAGTTACGAAAAAGATTAGTGAGATACGATCCTGTACATGGCCACCCTACCACCTGTTTTCCCTCATTCTTTGCATTGGTGATGTCCATCAGTCATTCTCCAACTGTTCTAATTTTGAAACAAAGACCTTCCGTTACTTTATCATCGTCTCATCTCGCAGGTTTTACCTTGTCTTCCATAGACTCTTCAGATGAAGTGTCGCAGATTTTTCTGGTCCCCAAATGTACCTCATCAAGCCTCAGAAACCATAGGAAACCACAACCAACATTGGTGGACCGAGAGCTGAGTAAACACCAGGAGCAGTGCTCAGACTAGACCTAACAAATGGTGTCGGTATCGTCTATGGGTTTACAAGAGAAGGGAAGTACGATGACAGGAGCAGGAGAGGCCAGACGATGAGGGAGTCCAACCCCACTGGTGAGACGAAACCGTAGAATCCCAGTGGTAAATAGCACACTTTTCAGTTCACAGTCTTAGAAAAATATGGTGTTTGATAAGATCGTAATAACCACCCTACACTGTCTGTGTTCACTCCACTGCCTTCCATTCCTACCCATCAACTGCGTCTATTTTCCCTTCACTGCCTCAGATCTCTGAAAAGATCAGATGAACTGGAAGAAATCTTTGAGGAAGGTAACGAAGGAAACATCGCCATGGTGTAAGAAGCTTCAAGGAGAGATACGTGCAGTGTGGGGTTACCATTCTTAGTCTTGAAGTCCATTTTGTACCTAGGTTTATCAGGCCACTGGCCATAGAGGTGAGGACGTATCCTCAATTCTGGATTCATTCTTCAGGTCTTATAATCCTAAGATTCAAAGCCTCAATCATAAACCTTCTCTTGGATAAAGCGTTCACTTTATACTGAAATAGATTACATAGTAAGAGATGAAGTACTTCAAACCAGGGAGATGGATCAGTTAAGAAGATATGTGTAAGGTATCCATAGAGATCTAAAGACTTGGTGTAAGAAGACATATTGGGTGGCAGAGTGTCAGAAGTTGCGAACTGGGAGGTGCTGACACATATTCTCTTGAATCTACCACGAGGGCGTCAGAAGGTGTGCACACTACGCCAGCAGAAGGTGAACTGGAATGATGTGAGGAAAGAACGACTGTAATCTTTTAACGGGGAGGCGTATAGAAGCTGGTTGAAAACTTCCCTGGGGAAGAGATATAAGAGACAGCATTCAGAGTGTATGTGAAAGATACAACAGAGCCAGAATTCCTTACACCATATAAAGAAAGGAGACAGACGAGGTGCATAAGAAACATATCGGGTAAGTCAAAGCGACACCCCTGAAATATTACATGGATTCACGTCGGACAGACCCACAGCATAAGAACTGAAAGGAGAGAATTGTTGACACACATACACACAGGACACATCTATACATTCCAAGTGGTGAACAAGAAGTTTCCAAAGTGTGTGTGTGTGTGTGTGTGTGTGTGTGTGTAATCTCGAAGATTCAGAAGACCCACTGCCTCCAGCCAGGGGAGGAGGAAGATGCCCTTGAAGATATTGAAGTGAATCCATTGGAGGTAAGGGAGGCCGTGAAGATGGCGGACCAGTATAAAGCCTCGGATCTGATGGCGTCTCACCGTCTGCACTCAGCGAGAGTGTGTGTGTGTGTGTGTGTGTGTGTGTGTGTGTGTGTGTGTGTGTGTGTGTGTCTGTGTCGGGGCAGAACCGCTTGACAAACCAAAGGTGGTGTTATTTGAGAATCACTCCCAACGAAGGCATGGAAGAAAGAGAGAGAGAGAGAGAGAGAGAGAGAGAGAGAGAGAGAGAGAGAGAGAGAGAGAGAGAGAGAGAGAGAGAGAGACTAGTGTAGCGCCAACGTAGGATGATCTTTCCTGGAACGCTCTTCGTCTCCTGCAATGATTCCTTGTGAGTGAAACTGAAAATGGGGAGGTGAAAAGATTGTTTTGAGAATGCAGAAAAGAATATGACAGTTAACTAGATGTTATTGATTACGGTAAAGGTAATGGGTATAGTCTGTCATCCTCCAGAGGTTATGGTACGTCAGGCCAGGTCACACACAAGCTGTTCAGTGGTAACGACTGAACACTTTGCATTAGGGGTTGTTAGATAACAATATCCTGACAGTGACTGTACACATTTAAGGCTGAAATGCATTTTGATTCATTGTATGCCCGACGTCAATCACCTTGTTGGTAAATATCAGGTCAACGCTGATATAAACGCAGTGTTTAACTACCAGCAGGTGGATGGATTTAACGCAAGAGAAAAAGCGTTATGAGCCAGGATAAGCTTTTCTATAAAGGGAAAAACGATTAAACGAGATATACCGTAGAGGTCATAGGCCATTTGATTCTATAGGTACTTAGAAACAAACTTTACTAAGCTTCATAACCAAGGATTAAATTCTCTTTATGTTATGAGCCATGTGATGTTACAGGTGAAATTTGCTTATAGGTGGCGTAACTCATGCCGTATCCTGATTAGCGTTGCAGGTCTCATGGCGTTTATTACCCTACGTACGCAGGAAATAACTAGATAAAATCCGATGGGTATTTGTCAAGAGGTTTCAAGTTGTGACCAGAGTTGTAAGGAGGTCGTAAGGAGGCTCATACGACGTCTGTACGACGGGACAATGGACGTACGATGGACGACGGGCGACGAACAGAGTCGTCCCTACGTTACCTTCCACGCCACGCAGGCGACACAGAAGTAGCGCCAACGACCGTGGAGGAAATCTTGACCCACGCCAGCTGCTGGAAAAGGGTGGACGCCATGGCTTCAGAAGGGAAAGACGACGACACTGTATGAAAAAAGAGAAAACATCTTCGAAAATGGTTCTTAGATCGCCAGAAGGCATTTTGAGACTGCTCACCGTTGGCGAATGACGGTGAAGCCTAGACATTTAAGTTGGCGTCAGAGAAGGGATGGACTGACGTCTATCTAAGAACTGGGGAAAGAAAAAGAGGACATGTCGAGGGAGGAGGATGGGAATCCTCAAGCTGAGTGAGGATGTGAAGAGGGGTCACCCAGGGCTTACTGCTGGCTCCTCCACAATTTTTTATTTTTTCATTTTTGATCCCCGTGAATGGTTTACCAGACGAGGTACAATCATAGATGTCTGCTGGTCATCATAGAGTCATGCGAATGAAGGGATTGGACAAGATCCAATTCAGCGGTGAACGCACAAGTAGCCGACGAAATCTAAACCCTGGAGGAGGCAGCTGTGAAGATAGAAGAAAAGGGATTAGATAAACCAAACGCTGAGTACTGTATAAGAAAGAACTCAGCTGTTCAACTCACGCTTTTGTGTCACCACGACTATACATATGAGAAGTCGATCGTCTGGGAGACCAAAATGTATTTTGGTCAACGTAAACAGTTGCCTCCAAGTACATGGTCTTTGACATATCAGCGTAGTACATTCGACCCGAGAGGTGGAGTACAATGCAAAGGTCGTGTTCCCCTCACCTGCTGGGTCACATAAAACTGCTGGAATGGGTCCAGAGAAAGGCTGGAACAAGGGTACCGGAAATGAGAGGCATGAGTTACGGAGGGAGAGGGAGGGAGGGAGAGGAAGGAAGCCATCGATCTACCCATTTTGGAAGAGAAGGGGAGAAAAAAAAAAGGGATGAGGGGAGAAATGATGACCATATATATATTCCGAGGAGGCCACAACGATATTATCATTAGACAGTTGCGTAGAGTCGGAGGAGAATCCAGAACCAGAGAACGTAATTGGATGTTAGGCGAGGAAAGTGGGACGTGAGGAAGCATAACCTCAAAGGGACAGAGCTGTGGGACAGTGAGGAGGGAAGATGAAACTAAGTGTTGAGGAAGTCAACACGAAAAAATGGGAACTTCAACAAAAGCCCTTCGTGGTAAAGATGCAAGAGAAGAGATAGGGCAACACGAGTGTGAATTCCCCATCCCCCCCCCCCCCCCTCCACACACACACACACACACACACACACACCATAAATACAAATAGGTACTAACGAACACACACATAGGAGAGGGTCGAGGGACACTGGGAGTCAACAGTGTAGTTAACCTGTGTCGCCAGTGTCGTTCACCCTCACCCTAGGACACCACAAACTGTCTGCTGATCAAGAGGAGGCTCGAGTGCAGTTACGAACATGGATCAAGAAATGGTCAGAGATGTGTTCACATCCGATACTCAGCCAGAACTAGAATATACGCGCCTCGCAAGTTTGGCCACAACAATTATAGAAGCACGGTGAACTAGTTGAGTCTAGAGGAGGACAACAAGAATGGAAGAGAGAATTGAGAGAGATGAGTTACAGTGAGAGTTTAGAGGGTATGAAGCTGGACATCATGAAGGAGAGTAGAGTAAGGGATGACCTGATCATAAAACACACACACACACACACACACACACACACACACACACACACACACGCACACACTGATTCGCCTGGATTCAATAAACCGTTCTTTCTTTATTCATTTATCCATTTGTTTACCAGGACAGATACAAATACAGCAACAGTCCCATGCCAGTCTGTGTAACTCATTTACTAACGCTAACAAAGCCAGACCCAACCTTTGCTGCTGTTCCCTGGTAGGAGCGTACCACGGTATTCGTACCACGGGCAACACAGGATGATGTGCGCAAGGTGTCGCGATGTGTATCTTACATCCTAAATAAGCTGTAGGAATGGCGTCGGGAGGAGGCGGTTCCCCTGTATATTACACCCAACGTAAGGGGTGTAGTGATGGTGGTGTCGGGAGGACGTGTTTGTCTTGTATTGTAAGACCCGACTTAAGGTGTAAGGATGGTGTATTGTAGACCCCGACTTAAGGTGTAGGGATGGTGTCGGGATGGAGTTGGGTCCCGTGGACATTATACCCAACATAAGGTGTAGTGGTGGTGTCTGGAAAACCTAGATTATGTGGTACACCCACCACAAGGCGTAGAAAAGGTGTGTGGAGGGGGCTAGATAGATGGTACACCCACCATAAGACGTGGAAAAGGTGTGTGAAGGGGCTGGGTAGATGGCATACACAACACAAGGCGTAGAATAGACGTCGGGAATGAAGTGGCTGCAGATGTATATATATATGTTCCACCCAACATAAGGTGTTAGAGAAGGTCTCGGGAGGGATTGGATCCCCCTCCCCCGCTCCTCCCACCCCAAGTGTGGATTACTACACCCCACCATAAACAATCGTCAGTCACCACCCGGCCACCTGCCCTCGACACTCCATCAGCCGTGGAACACATATTTCGCGCCCACAACGAACAGGATTAGGGAATTAGGACGTGGGGACTCGGGCTGGGTGGGTGTTTGTTCGTCTTTGAGGGAGGGGAGAGAGAGAGAGAGAGAGAGAGAGAGAGAGAGAGAGAGAGAGAGAGAGAGAGAGAGAGAGAGAGAGAGAGAGAGATATTTTGTCATGATCCAAAACGCTGATGGGAGAAAGGCTCACTGCACACATTTGAGCACAGGTTAACACCAAGAGAATCAACGCCTTCCATCGAGAAGTAGGCTTGTGATCAGAAATGTAGTTACGTCTAGAATAAGGTGTTGGATTCCCAAGGACCAGGCTATTCGACACGGTCGATGTGAGAGTTCATTGAGATTATCATTCTTATATCTCGTTTTCCCTCGTACAATTGCATCCAGTCAAGACCTTTTACAGTCGTGTGTGGGTAGTTATGATGAGTAAAAGAGAGGGGTACACTACCAGTCATCTTCGTCTACAGTTATGTGGGCTGGATCGAGCACAGAAAACCTTTGTGCCAATAGATACCATACAGATACTAGATCTAGAAACAAAGAGAGAGACGAGATGGAGAACTGACTTGATAAATCGTGGCTTAAGCAACGCCACACCTGCTGGAGTAATCAAGACAGTAACAGAGAGTACAATGTGACCAAAGTGTGTGCTGGGGGGGACACTGAGATGAGAAATAAACGAGGATAATGATAAAGAATATAAAGACCTAATTGAAATAGGAAACTGAGACCAGGAAGTAATTATAAACGCTATTGTTGTGGCACTGGAATACCTACAGTAATTTTGGGTACTACAGTACTGGGCTGGGATTGCTAGGTTAGCGGGAGGTGCACAGAGAGGCGGTCGGTATACGAGAGTACCCCAGCAGGGGGGGACACGTAACGATAAACAAATCTTTTTTCTTTAAGATATCAGAAGTTAACGTAAGAACTATTCAGTCGCATTTAGAGTTGTCAAAAGATAAGGGCCCGAGCGAGACCTAGACCCGGGCGAGCGAATCTCTTAAGATCTTACAAGTTTAGGGTAAGAACTTGGGAAGGATTTGCGCTAACAGAGATCATTGTATGTGATTTAGAATCAGGAAAGCAAAAAGGTGTGCAAGATTTAGACAATAGGATAAATAAGATAGCAAAAGGGGAAAAAAAAAAATTGAAGAGATGAATTTTGGAGGTGATAAGCAGATTCGAGAGACAAGTGGAAGAAAATCTTAACCAATTTATGATAATTAGATAAAATGACGATGGATGAATATTAAGAAAATACAGGGGTAACAGCGGACGGAACACTGAGAGCAAAGAAACGCTGGGAAGAAGCACAGAGGAGCTGGTTGTGGACAAGTTGAGGCTGAGGGACATTTGGGCCCAGTGGCTGGCCAACTGTGTGACAAGATTAAGATTGAGGGACAGAGGGGGAGGAAGGAGGAGGCAGGAGTGGCCCCGGGAGGACCCGCTGCGGAAGAACGTTGACAAAACATGTAAACTAACTTCAGGAGGAGGAGGAGGAGGAGGGTATGAAGCCGAGTGAGGGAAGTGGCGGTATGAAGAGAGAAGAAAAAGAACAGTGCAGAATTATTGGTACTAAATAAATGAAAGCAAAAATAGATGGAGAGGTATTAGTGAAGGCCCAGAAGGTCAGAGGTGGATGAGCTTAGGCTCCATGTCAAACAGACAAGACCTCAGTATGACGAAGTATTGGTCACAGTGTGAAACAAGAGACAGAGAAGTACACGTTAGCGATGATGGTTTTGGACTTGGGAGAGGACGACACTCAGGAAGCACCAGAGAGCCATCACGACAAGCAATGGTGATCACTTCCTTGGACGGCGAGTGGACAAGAAGCGACGGAAGATATAAGAGTAAACCTAAAAGGAAAATGGTGTAAAGGTACATTTATCACTGAGTTTGTGTGTGTGTGTGTGTGTGTGTGTGTGTCGCCGAATTGTAGTTACGACTGGGGAAACAATACCTACGTATGCTGGAAATTGTAAGTCAGTGAAAGAACAAATGCGACTGAGAGAAAAAAAAAAAAAGAGACGAAGGCCAGGACGAAGCCAGGGAGCCGGAAAACAAAGCAGCCACAACAATAAGGGATCAAGGAGGTTTACCAGAGGATGAACAGGACTGAGAATGGCGCACACACACACACACACAGGATTAACATCAACCGACGAGGAACCTCAGTGCACAACTTGCAGTACATATACACGTTCGCGGCGGGAAAACATCAGTTCACGTCGTACTGGACGTGTCCACGGGTAGCTCAGTGAAGCAGGAGGGAAAGAAAGAGGAGACAAGAGGACGTTCAGGGAGGGGATGTTACGTAGGGCAGGGGTAGAGTCTGACCCTTACAGTAAGGGATGACTTAAAAGTTCCCGGAGCTGCTGGAGGCCAAGGGTTGCTTCAGAGTGTGCAGCGTCGGGGGAGGGGAAAGAATTACAGAAAGGACCCTTCTTTCTTTTTTTTTGCCCTTTCATCAATCAAGGCCCGGCCCTGATGTTGTGGACCTCGGCCTTAATGTGGACCTCGCCCTTGATGTGGACCTCGCCCTTGATGTGGACCTCGGTCTTGATGTGGACCTTGGCCTTGATGTGGACCTCGGTCTTGATGTGGACCTCGGCCTTGATGCGGACCTCGGCCTTGATGTGGACCTTGGCCTTAATGTGGACCTCGGTCTTGATGTGGACCTCGGCCTTAATGTGGACCTCGGCCCTTGATGTGGACCTTGGCCTTGATGTGGACCTCGGCCTTGATGTGGACCTTGGCGTTGATGTGGACCTTGGCCTTGATGTGGACCTCGGCCTTAATGTGGACCTCGGCCTTAATGTGGACCTCGGCCTTGATGTGGACCTTGGCCTTGATGTGGACCTCGGCCTTGATGTGGACCTCGGCCTTAATGTGGACCTCGGACTTGATGTGGACCTCGGCCTTAATGTGGACCTCGGCCTTAATGTGGACCTCGGCCTTGATGTGGACGTCGGTCTTGATGTGGACCTCGGCCTTAATGTGGACCTCGGCCCTTGATGTGGACCTTGGCCTTGATGTGGACCTCGGCCTTGATGTGGACCTTGGCGTTGATGTGGACCTTGGCCTTGATGTGGACCTCGGCCTTAATGTGGACCTCGGCCTTAATGTGGACCTCGGCCTTGATGTGGACCTTGGCCTTGATGTGGACCTCGGCCTTGATGTGGACCTCGGCCTTAATGTGGACCTCGGCCTTAATGTGGACCTCGGCCTTAATGTGGACCTCGGTCTTGATGTGGACCTCGGCCTTGATGTGGACCTCGGTCTTGATGTGGACCTCGGCCTTGACATGGGCCTCGCCCTTAATGTGGACCTCGGACTTGATGTGGACCCCGGCCTTAATGTGGACCTAGACCTTGATGTGGACTTTCACCCGTCACTGGTGCATCCAACGCAGAGAAGAAAAAAAAAGGAGGAAATAATAACATAACATCATTGACAGTACACAAAGAATTACGATGAACTGCATCATTATACCAGATCGATGCTGGTGATGATGAAGGCGCCGCGAGCACGATGGTGTGGGAGGCAAGCCTCGCTCGTCCAGAGTAGTGACCACGGGGGAGAAAACTGTAGCTGTAGGGGAGTCGACGTGGATTACGTGAGTGAGTGTGAGAAACGCCACGCTCGGAGGCGTACTTTCTATGAATACGCTCAGCGAGAACCTCCTGCACCAGCTGGTCACCGGACACACTCGAGCCACTGAGTCAAGATACGTTATCAGTATTGGATCTGTTGGAGGAACTTGATGTGTCGCGTAGGCCCCCAGTCTGTGGGAGGGACCTGGAGGTTACATAGTTCCCAGTCTGTGGGAGGGACCTGGAGGTTACATAGTCCCCAGTCTGTGGGAGGGACCTGGAGGTTACATAGTCCCCAGTCTGTGGGAGGGACCTGGAGGTTACATAGTCCCCAGTCTGTGGGAGGGACCTGGAGGTTACATAGTTCCCAGTCTATGGGAGGGACCTGGAGGTTACATAGTCCCCAGTCTGTGGGAGGGACCTGGAGGTTACATAGTCCCCAGTCTGTGGGAGGGACCTGGAGGTTACATAGTCCCCAGTCTGTGGGAGGGACTTGGAGGTCACACAGTAACCAGCCTTTAGGAGGGACATGAAGGTGACTTAGAGATATCATGGTAATCCAGTGTGTGTGGGAGAGATTTGGAGGTTACATACTAATCCAGTCTGTGGCTGGGATTTGGAGGTTACACAGTTCCCAGTGCATTCACAGGCAACCACAGTAGGAGAATTAAATGATGGTGGTTAAGCATATATACATATATCAGGGAATGTCAAAATGGCCTTCTAGTACTTGTTCATGGGGGGCTCAAAAGATCTTCTCTTTTTTTCCCCCTCTTCGTCTTCTCCTTATGTTGCAAAAATAGACGTAAATTACAGCGCACGGCAGCAGCAGTCTGGTCACACCACTTAAGTAGGTATATCGATCTTCCCGAGGAGAGTCCAGTCAAGAAAAAGGCAACAAAAATAGATCCTCAGTAAAAGAGGTAGATTACAGGGAGTGGTGAGCAGGAACACCTTTGGCCCACTCTGGAAGACAGAAGGGAAAAGGAGGAAGACATCGTTACGGCTGCTAACTCCCTCAGTAGATCTGACCATGTCGACATAGTACAGTTCGGTAGAGAGAGAGAGAGAGAGAGAGAGAGAGAGAGAGAGAGAGAGAGAGAGAGAGAGAGAGAGAGAGAGAGAGAGAGAGAGAGAACCAGTCAACTGGGGATCGCAAGATGAAGATGAGTAAGGAAGGACGCGGGGATTTGCTTTTATTTTTAAGAGAGAAGTGGACGAGTGGAGTGAATCTACCTGAAAAGGAACAACCTGCCTGAAGAGGAAGAACCTACCTGAAGAGGACCAGTCCACCTGAAGAGGACCAGTCCACCTGAAGAGGACCAGTCCACCTGAAGAGGACCAGTCCACCTGAAGAGGAAGAACCTACCTGAAGAAGTACGAATGCGGACCGCAGAGTCGAAAACAGAGATTATGATGTAAGGCTTTACCAGTATCATGACCCCCTCCTGGCACACACACACACACACACACACACACACACACACACACACACACACACACACACACACACACGCTAGCCAAACTCCTGGTTTTAATGAGGAAAACATATACCGCTCTGGAACAGGGAACACATTTCTCTCCCATTATCCAGCAACACAGTCCTCCTCCCTCTCCTCCCTTCCCTCCCCTCCCCTTATCATACCCCGAGGCACAGATCAACACAGCCCCCATCAGCCGCCCCCTCCACTCTGAATGGCCCACATGGTCGCTCTTGTTTGCTCTGGAAGTGAGATTTTCAGCGACTTCTGAAAGATGTTCCTCCTCTTGTACCCTGGCAGCTTGTTGGCTTGTTTGCCGAGGCTCCCAGTTCCTGGGAGGGAGGAGGGAGTCTCACCTCAAGAGGGCGCTGGATGGGGGCGGAGGGGGGGAATTTTGGACTGACAGGGGAGAATAATTCTCTCTCTCTCTCTCTCTCTCTCTCTCTCTCTCTCTCTCTCTCTCTCTCTCTCTCTCTCTCTCTCTCTCTCCCCCAGCGGTGAGCGGTACGCGCTGGCCCTGGCCCCATGGCGAGAGCCAATCGTACGTTCTCGTATTCCTTGTGCCTCTCAACACTCCTCGTCTCTGGCTAGCGAGGCATCGTTTTCTCTGTACTGCGGTTGCCAGTGCCGCTCCCGTCATATCTATTGTATTATCTGCTGATTCTTCTGATGCAGTTGCGTCTGTTGCTACTGCTGCTGCTGCTGCTGCTGCTGCTGCTGCTACTCCTGCTGCTACTGCTGCTGCTGCTGCTGCTGCTCCTGCTGCTGCTCCTGCTGCTCCTGCTGCTGCTACTGCTGCTGCTCCTGCTGCTACTGCTGCTGCTCCTGCTGCTACTGCTACTGCTGCTGCTGCTGCTCCTGCTGCTACTGCTGCTCCTGCTGCTACTGCTGCTACTGCTGCTGCTCCTGCTGCTACTGCTGCTGCTACTGCTGCTGCTGCTGCTGCTGCTGCTGCTACTGCTGCTACTGCTGCTGCTGCTACTGCTGCTCCTGCTGCTGCTGCTCCTGCTGCTACTGCTGCTCCTGCTGCTACTGCTGCTGCTGCTGCTGCTGCTACTGCTACTGCTACTGCTGCTCCTGCTGCTGCTCCTGCTGCGTCTGTTGCTGCTACTGCTGCTGCTGCTGCTGCTGCTGCTGCTGCTGCTGCTGCTGCTGTATTCTGTTTCGGTTTCGTGTATTTACGAGTGCAGAGTACATTTTTGTTTCCACACACAATCAGTGTGATGTTCTGTTTGTCTGACCAGCCATGTACTACGAAGCTGTCGTACTCTTGTGTTGCTGTACTAGCACGGGGAGATCCTGTAACACTGCTGTAGTTCGTATGCTGTACCACTGCCACAGCTGTGTTCTATACCACTCCCACAGCCGTGTGCTGGTACCACAACATAGCCGTGTGTTGTACGACAACCACCCACTACCACAGCCTTGTCCCTCTACCACACCACAGCTGTGTGCTGTACCACTACCACAGCTGTGTTCTGTACCACTACCACAGCCACACGTGTGCTGTACCACTACCCCAGCCACACGTGTGCTGTACCACTACCCCAGCCACACGTGTGCTGTACCACTACCACAGCCACACGTGTGCTGTACCACCACCACAGCCATATCCCTGTACCCCTTCCACAACTGTGTTCTATGCCACTATTACAGCCGTGTGCTATACCGCTACCATCCACTACGACGGCCATGTCCCTGTGCCACTCCCACAGCCGTATCTTCCAGCACACTACTACAGCTACAAGATCTCAACACGCCCTCCAACACGACCGGAAACCATTAGATATGATAACAGCTCCACATTGTGTCGTGAGCACATCGTCAGAACACGACACAAAGGCTTCTCATTTCGACTTCGTTCCTTAAGTCCGGGGGGCGGAACCCGTTGCCATAGTCTGCCCAGGAATCCACAATACATAGAGAAGCAGTTAGTGGCCACCTGGCCCTCAGAGATTGTGCTGGTGGTGGTGATGATGACGACGTGTGAGCACTGTGGTGATGATCATGGGGTCTGTGTCCCGGGCTGTCCTCACCCCACCTTATTGTGGGGTCTGTGTCCCGCCCGGGCTGTCCTCACCCCACCTTATTGTGGGGTCTGTGTCCCGGGTTGTCCTGACCCCACCTTATTGTGGGGTTTGTGTCCCGGGCTGTCCTTACCCCACCTTATTGTGGGGTCTGTGTCCCGCCCGGGCTGTCCTCACCCCACCTTATTGTGGGGTCAGTGTCCCGGGCTGTCCTCACCCCACCGTGCACGTGTGGCTCTGTGCTCACCTCACTCTAGTTAACCGCATGACTGTTGATCGTGATGAGGGGTTTTGACAAGAAGTCCTTAACGGGTGTGTGGCACAGGCTGGCCCCACCTCACCTTAGTGTGGGGTCTGTGCCATAGGCTGTCCTCACCCCACGTTAGTGTGCGTCTGTTTGTGTCTATGCCAACCTCACCCTGGCTACCCGTATGTGTGTGAAGGTCGTGATGAGGGGTCTTTTGGAAGTAGTCCCCTGGCAGGGTGGACGGAATGGTGATTCCTACGAAGCTAAAGTTATCCTTAAACCAGAGGCCACACATCTACCCTCCATCTGTTTCGCGTGATGTTAACTTCGTCTTCATCACAGGAACTGGGATACGCGAGGAGACGCCTAGTATTGATGTAAGACGCCCCACAGTGCGCCTCGTGCCGACGTAAGACGCCCCACAGTGCGTCTCGTGCCGACGTAAGACGCCCCCATGGTGCGTCAAGTGCCGACGTAAGACGCAGGGAGGGAGGGTAAGGCAAATGAAGAAGGAAGATCGCATGTCCTTGAGCTTTTAAGAAGGGTGTTGTATGAGCTACGACCGAACGCGATAAGTCAGGCACGTGTTATTGACCCCTTTCCGACACAACAAGAGAGCGACGCTTGGACACGATGGCACGATCCATTTTAAGCACGACGGTACGACTCTCTAGGTATGGTGATCTGGGGGCACGGCCTTATTCATACCCAAAGGTTTAATATCGTCGTGCTTAAGAATTAATTATACCCTCGTGCTCGGGGATTGTGCCGTCGTGCTGAAGGGTCGTTCCGTCGTGCTCAAGGGTCGTTCTGTCGTGCTCAAAGGTCGTTCTGTCGTGCTCAATGGTCGTTCCGTCGTGCTCAATGGTCGTTCTGTCGTGCTCAAAGGTCGTTCTGTCGTGCTCAAAGGTCGTTCTGTCGTGCTCAATGGTCGTTCTGTCGTGCTCAAAGGTCGTTCTGTCGTGCTCAAGGGTCGTTCTGTCGTGCTCAAGGGTCGTTCCGTCGTGCTCAAGGGTCGTTCCGTCGTACTCATGGGTCGTTCTGTCGTGCTCAAAGGTCGTTCTGTCGTGCTGAAAGGTTGTTTTGTCGTGCTCAAAGGTCGTTCTGTCGTGCTCAAAGGTCGTTCTGTCGTGCTCAAAGGTCGTTCTGTCGTGCTCAAGGGTCGTTCCGTCGTGCTCAAGGGTCGTTCCGTCGTGCTCAAGGGTCGTTCCGTCGTGCTCAAGGGTCGTTCCGTCGTGCTCAAGGGTCGTTCTGTCGTGTTTCAGGTTTGTGAGGTAGGTGTGGGGGAGGTGGTGTTAATAACCCAAACGTATCATCAGAGGGTGTTGAAGATGGAGTGTGTGTGTGTGTGTTTGTGTGTGTGTGAGTGAGTGTGAGTGTGTGTGTGTGTGTGTGTGCGCGCGCACGCGCGCGTCTGCATAAGCTGGTCCTGCCGCAGCTGCTGCTGCTGCAGCTGCTGAAGCAGTGCATCATGGAACACGACGGGTCACTTAGTCTCCTCCACAGAGGTGAGGGTTTATGGCCCACATAACTCCCCTCCAGGGATGAGGAGTGGGTGGGTGTGGGAGGGAGAGGGGGGTAGAGTGGGGGGATGGGGGATGGGGGGGGATGGCCATCGTGGCAGATACCACATTCGTAAATTCAATAGATCACACGCGCCATTATGCGGCCCCCGGAGGCATTACGCTCCTTACACGAAAAATGTTTTATGCTCAAGTCTCTTATATAAATTCCCCGGTCCGTGATAAATCAAGAAATTACTTTGTAATTCATGCAGGAGTATAAATCCACTTACATGCCCAAGATAAAGGACAGTGTGAATCTGAATTTGGCGAATGACTAAATCAACTCACGTGTTCGGTAGATGTTGATAAAGATTCACGAATCACACTCGTAAGATTTCGTGCATCGTCGTGTATGCTGGAGTCAAGACGCTACAGTAGGAATCAACTCTTGGTTTAGTGAGCATGATACGTTCAGCGCCTCGCGACTCACGAGGTGGTGAGGTGGAGGAGGAGGAGGGTAGTGAGCATTGTACATGACTGTATGAATGTGAGATGCATTACTAAGCCGGTGGGGGAGAGGGTAGAGCAAACTTGTCGAGATGAATCATTGAGCGGGGGAGGGGAGGAAGAAGAGGTGTGGGTGTTTGTCGACGCATGGTGCAGAGCTGGGGAGCTTCACGACATACACTGTTGAGATGGGGAGTTTCACGACATACACTGTTGAGATGGGGAGTTTCACGACACACACAGAGTGCTGAACTGGGGAGTTTGTTGACACGTAGAGCATATCTGGGGTGCTTGGCCTACACTTGTCTCTCATTTATATCTGTAGACTTTTTTCCTTATCCCCAGAGATTAATCCCAGAGGTGCTTTATCTTCGGGGATCCTTTCTCAACCCTAGGTCACTTCTCGACCCCGGATATCACTTCTTAACCCGAGTGTCACTTAAACCACGTAAGTCTAATTCAGCTTCTCCGTTCTCCTTGTTCCCGCCACCTCTGACACGTATATCCTCTTTGTCAACCTCTCCTCACTCATTCTCTCCCTATGTCCAAACCATTTCAACACACCATCTTCAGCTCTTTCAACCACAGCTCTATTTATTGCCATACATCTCCTTACCCTTTCATTGTTTACTCGATCGAACCATCTCGCATCCACCCTCTCCCGCCCAGCTCATCTACAGTCCATGCCTCGCATCCATATAGTACTATCGGAACTGCTGAATCCTCAAACATACCCATTTTCGCCCTCCATTCCCCAAGATAACGGTCTCTCTTTCCACACATTCTTCAGTGCGCCCAGGACCTTCGCCCCCTCGTCCACCCTATGATTCACTTCCGCTTCCATGGTTCCATCTGCGCCATGTCCACTTCCAGGTATCTGAAACACTTCATTTCCTCCAAGTCTTCTCCATTCAAACTCACACATTAACTAACCTGTCCCTCAAACCTGCTAAACCTAGTAACCTTGTTTTTATTCACATTCATTCTCAACTTCCACCTGTCATACACTTTTCCAAACTTAGTCACCAACTTCTGCAGTTTTTCTTTCGAATCTGCCGCCAAAATGCTGTATCATCAGCAAACAACAAGCAGACTCACTTCCCAGGCCCTCTCATCCCTCCCCCCCCCTTAGACTGCATTCTCGTCCCTCTCTCCAAGACTCTCTCATTAATCGGCCTCCCTACCCCATCCATAAACAAATTGAACTACCATGGTAACCGCAAACACCCCTGTCGCACACCAACCTTCACTTGAACTATTTACTTTCCTCTCTTTATATATATATATATATATATATATATATATATATATATATATATATATATATATATATATATATATATATATATATAATTTCTTATTCCCCACGAAGAAACTTCAGAAGACCAAGATCAACATGGCCTGTGCCTCGTGAGAGATGGCCCCCACCTTATCCTTCTGCAGGTCGAGGACCTCCTTGTTTTTCCTGCGGGAGAAGGCATTCCTATCAACGCCCGCTGATCTGATCAACGCGAGGTGATTGCGCCGTCACTGGCATCTCACCTCATCTGCCCCCACGCCAGGACATTATCAACGCCGGTCTATTAAATCACCTAGGACCAGGTTGCGTCTCCGTGCCATCTCAGGTTGTCTGCTGGACGAGTGTAATTCGTACTTCATCCAGTCATACGTTTTTTTTTTTCAAAGTCGAAAGTCGAAGTCTTGTTCTCTGATCATCGGTAATTCACTCTCTGATGATATCCCGTCTTTGGTGAGGATTTTGTCCGGGTTCTTAAAGATGTCTTTAGCTATGAGACGTAATGCGTCAAAGTTTTTTTTATCTTTTTTCTAATCTGTTACTAGTGCGGTGGTTGATGAGATCGAAGATCATTAGCGGTGATTAAAGTTTGCAGCGAGGAAGGGATGGTGATGTGGAGAGAGGCTCCACAGGGCGAGGGTCGTGCGGCTTCGACACAGGAGCGACAGGTGATCGTGATGCAGTGTTGGTAAAGGACCCTGGCAACACAGGAACGACTGCCGACCTGCCCCCCTAGTGTTGGTAAAGGACCCTGACAACACAGGAAGAACTGCCGACCTGCCCCCCAGTGTTGGTGGAGGACCCTGGCAACACAGGAACGACTGCCGACCTTCCCCCAGTGTTGGTGGAGGACCCTGACAACTCAGGAACGACTGCCGACCTTCCCCCAGTGTTGGTGGAGGACCCTGACAACTCAGGAACGACTGCCGACCTGCCCCCCAGTATTGGCGGAGGACCCTGACAACACAGGAACGACTGCCGACCTGCCCCCCTAGTGTTGGTAAAGGAACTGGACTCACTCTCAGACAAGTGTCCATATCAACCCTAAAACTTGAAAGATGTTAAATGGCCAAGAATCTCCGAAATATGTTCGACAAGCGGCGACAGCATTGTGATCAGACGTGAGCACCGTGTCTCTGTGTGTCGAGACACACTGTGAGTTCAAGAACGTCACGTTAAGATACACTTAATACCAGCAACGTACCGATGAATGCACTCAAGTTCCACAAACAGAGCAGAATCTCCTCATAGAGAATCAATACAGATGTTCATGATATACGTATGAGACACACACACACACACACACACACACACACACACACACACACACACACACACACACACACACACACACACACACACACACACACACACACACACACACACACACACACACACACACACACAACAAATACACATACACACGCTCACAAAACACACACACACACACCGGAAAAGGTTTAAAAAGGAGTGTTGAGGAAGATATGCCGAGCTAGACGGCTAAAGATATTAATGGCTTTAGCTCATGACGAAGACATACAGAGGACCTAAATTAAGATGCGATCCACGGGATCAAGAGACGTGTATATAACATGACAAAGAAATGTTAGGAAGATTTCATCTGGTCAGTGAAAAGAATTCTGGAAAGAGAATTTCTCAAAACGTCAAGGAAAAAAAAATCTTGAACTAATTAACTGGCAAGGATGAAGATTTTTTCTTTTTATTTTTTTACAATAGGCCAGTTACCAACCGAAAATGGTGCCTTGTTCATTGGCAGTTTAAAAACATAATGTTCCTACGAAACGGATGCTTTAGATCCTTGTTTGCTATTGAATAGAATCCTCGATTGTGCCATAAACACACATCATATATCCAGGTACAGGTGATGAGAACTTGGATATATATATATATATATATATATATATATATATATATATATATATATATATATAGAGAGAGAGAGAGAGAGAGAGAGAGAGAGAGAGAGAGAGAGAGAGAGAGAGAGCGTTCAAACTTCGAAGTTCTTTTGAAAGATCAAATCCGAAATAGGTGAGGTAATCCTGCTTGAAATGTGTGTCTCTCTCTCTCTCTCTCTCTCTCTCTCTCTCTCTCTCTCTCTCTCTCTCTCTCTCTCTCTCTCTCTCTCTCTCTCTCAGAACAACAAGTGTGCTGAATATTAGCGATCCCAGCTGCTGCTGAGACAGTCAACAAATTGCTACAAGAAGAGATGATGCCTGTCGACTGGTGCGCTTGGGAATATAACAAAGACTTAGCGTATACAAGATACACTAAAGCCACCACCTTCCTGTCTGAATTACGAAGGCTTTCAGCATAACGTTAGATGAAATGACGATGAAAAGAGCAGTCAAGTACTCAGAAGATAAAGTAAGGACGGATAATCACCACTGGTCCCTCAATATAGGATCATGTTTGATAATTCTATAATAGTTATTGTCATATATGATGATGTTGTCATATATAATAGTATTCAAGACTCCAGAAACACCTTAAGCATGTCATAGTCTTCATGTTAGATCCAGGGATTCAGCTCGAAATGATATACGATGTATAAATGATGGAGATTGATACTAACGTGGGGAAAAGTTTTTACTTTTTTCAACAGTAGAGTTATGGAACCATGGACTCCACGACTGGAAGTTTTCGACGTAAGGACTATCACTGACAGTTTTCACAGCTACACAAATACTTTGATGGTATCATATATCTCTGAAATAAACCCCAAAAGGAAGGAGATATGTTCACTTTCTTACATTTGGGCATCACAATTATAATTCTTCCTTCCTCGCTTCAAATTTCACACTTTCCTACAAAATTTCCAAGGCGGTATACCTTTTATTGTAAATTCTTATTGTAAATGTATATATTATCTTTTTTCCTATCGGCTGTTGATACTAGAGGGCGTAAGTAATGTGTGGGTGGAGAGAGGTGCCTTCAGCTGTTCTATCCCGTCTTCGTAACTGATAAGGTGAGGGAAATCTAGATAATATTGCTGTGGCTTGGCAGATAACCTACATCAAGTCTCCTGTCTACTGTCCTTCTCATGCACTACCTCAAGCCCCTGTGATTTAAGACACAAAAGCGCTAACGAAGACATGCTCGCATATCCCTCACAACTAACGACCCCCCCACACTAACGAACACCTCCCAACAAAACAGGTCAGAGACCCCTCGCCAAACCCTTCCCTCTAACAACCCCCCCCCCCCCGCACAAACGAACCTCTTCCCTGACAAAACAAGATACCCCTCCCCCCTCCCTCCCCCCGTCCCTCGCCCCCGGCCGAGTCTTCCTTCCTAACAACTTATTATTACAACGGAAGGTACAACACCAGCAGACGACCGCCTCCTCCTCCTCCTCCCCTGGCGATATATTGCCTTCTGCAGCAGCGGCTGCAGCAGTGGTAGCAACACCTCCGGCCTCACACACACACACACACACACACACACACACACACACACACACACACACACAAACAAACATACACACTCAAACGCACACACACACACACACACTGTAGGATCTAGCTAGGGTTATACTCCAGGCCTTGTTTGAGGTGGTGGTGGCGGAGAGAGAGAGAGAGAGAGAGAGAGAGAGAGAGAGAGAGAGAGAGAGAGAGAGAGAGAGAGAGAGGCCTTTATCATTTATGAGCCACTGACGTATCTCATCAACAGAGATGTATGAGGAAGCGAAGTGACTAAAGAGGAAAGGTTGGCCAGGGCAAGAGGAGGTAGGTAGGTAGGTAGGTGGAAGGGTGGTGGGTGAGAGACGTGGGGGAGGGGTGACTGAGCGGTGGAGTAGGGAGGGAGGGAGGGGCAAACACGGGGGAAAAAAGGAGGAGAGGAGGGTGGTTGTTGTTGGAGAGACGGAGAGGTCAAGAAGCTGGACAAGTGGGAGGGAAGAATAGAAGGGTGATGGAGAAGGCTTGGGGTGACCAAGAGGGAGGAGAGAGAGGTGGATGAGGGTGTAGGGTGGACAAGAGGATCGGAAAAGGTGAGTGAGATTTTAGAGTGAGAAGGGGAGGCAAGTGAGAGTGTACGATGAGCAAGGAGAGGCAAGTGAGAGTGTAAAGTGTGCAAAGAGAGGTAAGTGAGAGTGTATAGTGGGCAGAAGAGAGGGGGAGATAGTGGCTTGGAGAAGGTAAACAGCAGGGATTGAGACAATAAGAGATGCACGTCTTTGTAGAAGTATACAAGACGGGGAGGAAAAGATGGAGTGAGGTGAGGCAGACTTCTGACCCAACAGGGGTGGAAAGCTACGTGTGTGTACGGCTGTGAACCGGGCAACACTAAAACCCTGGATGAGATTTTGAGTTCATAGAGAACGTCTCACTAACTCGAAGCCTCGAAACTCAAATGTTTCCCTTTCTAACGTTCAAGCGCTCGACGAATATCATTTGATATAAGTCAGCTGGGCTTTCTACGAGCTCCAGCGATGGTAACTGATGGAGTACGAGCCATCTCGAGTGCTGTATGGCACTCGAGGCCCAGACATCACAGTCCTGGTGTTTCGAGAACGATGTCTCTCGATCTGTGGACGAGGAACAATTGTTGGGGTTGTCACTCGAGCTCCCTGCCCACCACTCAGACCGAGGCTGACGCTGCAGTATTTGCAGGGGTCTGTCTTCCCCTACCGGCTAGATAAGACGCGGTAGATTCAAGGGAGGTTCACTGGTTCCCCGTAACACTCATCATTATTTTGTCTTTCTATTTCAGGGGAAAGACGCCCAAGTTCTCATTTTCATATACGTCTCATGGAGTTGTTTCTCTCTCTCTCTCTCTCTCTCTCTCTCTCTCTCTCTCTCTCTCTCTCTCTCTCTCTCTCTCTCTCTCTCTCTCTCTCCATCCATCCATTTCCCTCGAGAAGGGGAGGGCGGGGAGTGGGTAAGGGACAGGTCAGGGGGTTACTGTCGTTCGCCAGTCATAGCTCGGCGGGATCGGAGTTCGTCCTCACCAATTCACTGCCACAGAATCACTTACTGACCCGAGCCCGAAAAGGAGGTTGAACGGCTAAGGTTGAGTTGTCAGCCTTCAGACTGGCCAGAAGGGTGTTCGATCCCGGGCTCACATTGAATTCTACTCAACATCGCCGACCACTGCACCACGGGAGCATGTTTATATATATTTTCATGTAATGGTTGTGCCTGAATGGTCCGTGTCGCTGCTGGTCTTGAGGGAGGGGGAAGGGTCGATGGTCCTCCTTATCAGTCAAGGGCTTGATGGGCGGGTACTTCGGTTCCCAGTCGCGTACGTCGTTGAGACCACGTCGTCCAGGCCTGACTGTTGGGAGGTGGATGGTCGTCAGCCTTACCTCACCGTACGGTACGCGGGGTATACAAGTACCGAACTCTCCTACATCGCTCTAACAACACCTACCACACACCAGACATTCAACAGTGGAATTCTTCCACTGATTTTCTAGCCGCTTTGCTTTCCACGTAACCCTAGTGGTTACTACTTCTACGGTCGCCACGCCACCTCTTACGGAGACCTAATGTATAAGTACCCCATCGACACTAAGAAGAAAATAAGGAAAAAAAAAAAAAAAAAAAATATATATATATATATATATATATATATATATATTCCTATCGTGCGCGTGTCAGTAGGCAGATTAATTTTTTCTAATGCACCGTTAGTCAAAGACCAATGCGTATTTGACAGCCAATAGATTTCTGTTCGTTTTATTTTTCAGTTTAGTTCACCCCACGTTTTGATTCATCAGAGATAGTGTAAATTAAATGCCCCATGTTCATTTACTCTATATTCTTGAAATACTAGAGACGTTTCGGTCACACGAACGCTGCCCATTTTCGTTCAGATAGATTATAAATGATACAACACAATATAGAGAACAAAAACAGGAATGTGATTCACATACTGAAGTAATACAAATGAGAGGCGTGACGTAGATGACCATGTTGATCAGCAGACCGTGTTCCCTCGGAATTCATTGGGTGAGCGGTTTAAGTAAGGGCTTCCTCGAAGGGTCCACAGCTGGTAAAGTCCGATGGAGATAGAGAATGAGGTCATATGGTGTGCGGTAGAGAATGATTACACCGTTCAGTCCTCTACCGCCTAGCCAAATGACCCGACCTTCTACACTCTTTCCCAAATGCGATGACCTCAGGCAAAGCCCACAATCGTTTTACCCTACGAGTTTGACCCCTTGTTGTCCAAAGCTACCACGCATGAGCTCCGAGGGAACACGGTCTACTGATCAACATGATCATCCACGTCACCCCTCTCATTTGCAACACTTCAAGCTGTCATTCACATTCCTGTTTTTGTTCTTATGTTTTATCATTATTCAGTCTGCATGGTGGAGATGGACAGTGACCCTGTGCCTGGAACGTGTCACGTGTTTCAAGAATAAAACGAAATTCAATATATGACATTTAGTTTACATTTTATCTCATGAAGTAAAACGTGTGGTGCGAAAAAGTGAAAAAAATACGAGCAGAAAGTTAGTGAGTGTCAAATATGCATTGGTCTTTAACAATATATATATATATATATATATATATATATATATATATATAGTGTGTGTGTATGTGTGTGTGTGTGTGTGTGTGAGTGTGTGTGTGTGTGTGTGCTCGAGTGTTCATGTTACCAAACAATTTACAATATTTCTACAAAAATGTGGCTAGAATGTGGACGTGGTCAACAACGGCGACGAAAGTGGTACAGTTTATGAAGATTTCCTGCAGAACCACTGTGTACAGAGGGGCCAACCACCCTCCCTCCTCCCCCACTGTGCACAGATGGTACGACCTCTCCCCTTACCCTCCCACTGTGTACAAGGGGAACTTACTTCCACTCCTTCTTATCTACCCACTGTGAACGTGGGAGGGGGGATGAGCCCCACCTATCCTTGTCCTCCTGCTGTGTACATGGGGAGCTGAGCCCCACCTCTCGTTGCCCTCCCACTGTGTACATAGGTTATGAACCTCACACGTCCTTCCTTTCCCACTGTGCACAAAGTGGCCGACTGTCAATCCTTGCCCAACCACTGTGTGGAGGAGGCAGGGCAGACTCCCACCATTATTGCATCATTTACTCACCCTCATCTCTCTCTCTCTCTCTCTCTCTCTCTCTCTCTCTCTCTCTCTCTCTCTCTCTCTCTCTCTCTCTCTCTCTCTCTTTTCCAAATCACGTCTCCCCTCCAACAACACACTCTCTCTCTCTCTCCCTTCCCTCCAGCACAAACACCTGTCATCACCTCCTCCCACCACAACAACCATTCCTTCCCTACACCCACTCACCCACCCCCTGACACCAACCCACACCCCTCTACTCCATCGTCAACCACAACAGCCAGGCAGGCGTCAGCCAGCTCAGGATATAGTCCATTAATCAATAGAGATAATTTCCTGCTGTTTTTCCTGTCGTCTTCGGCTCATATCATCGCTGGATTTGTTACTTGTTTTGTAAAGTGTGTCGTCTTTATCATCCAGCTCTCCCTCATCAGTCATCATCTATAAAAAACTGAGCTCCGTTATCTTTTCTAACATTTTTTTTTTCTATGTCATTTAGGGAAATGGGTTCATCTCTTTACGTTGTTTATTGCTGCTTTGTCCACTCGTCCACCAGGTCCTCCATTCATTCCCTCACCTGTTCCTCCACTCGGTCATCCATATACTCCACATTCCGCTCCTCTGTTTACACCTCCACTCACTCCTTCCATCGTCGCTCCACTCACTCCATCACTGAGTTCCTAACCTCCTTCTCCCTAAACTCCCTCTTTGTAATAGCTCATTCCTCCTCCTCCTCCTCCCTTTCCATCACCTATTCCATGTCCATTACCTCACCACATCCACCACTTTCTCCCCCACCTCCCTTAGTTCCCCTGATCTTTCTCGTCTCCCTTACTTCATCTGTTCCTTACCCTCTATTATCTCCCTCTACCACACTTCCTCTGTTCTCATTTCCTATCATCTTCGTCTACGTCCCTCTTCAATATTTCATGTTTTCCCTTGCCTTCCCTCATCATTATATTCTCTGTCCCTCTCTCCCCTCAGTGTCTTATCCTTCCCCCCTCTATGTCCCCCTCCTCTTCCTCGCGTCCCCTCCTGTTTCACTTCTTAAGTTTCCTTCTCCTCTCTCTCTCTCTCTCTCTCTCTCTCTCTCTCTCTCTCTCTCTCTCTCTCTCTCTCTCTCTCTCTGAATCCCTCGCCTACCCTTCCCGTCTCTCTTGCATCTGCTTATCTGCCATTACCATTCTTTCTTCCCTTGTCCGCTTGTCTCTCACCCTCTCTCTCTCTCTCTCTCTCTCTCTCTCTCTCTCTCTCTCTCTCTCTCTCTCTCTCTCTCTCTCTCTCTCTCTCTCTCTCCTCACATTCACCACTCTCATCCTCTCTCACTTACTCCCCTTTCAAGGGGAGAGAGAGAGAGAGAGAGAGAGAGAGAGAGAGAGAGAGAGAGAGAGAGAGAGAGAGAGAGACTTGACGTCTTGCCCAGTGTCCATTGTGAACACACTGTTCTGTTGTTATCTTCACGTTCCCTCAGTAATTTCATGTCTTTTTTTTTTTTTATATTTTAGAGAGGAACTGTTCGTGTGTCTTGCACGTCTTGTGGGCTCTGTAGCTGAAGCACACACCTGCCATACATACATACGGGTTAACAGCCACTTGGGTTACACACCTCAAGTATCTATACAAAGTTCGGTCGTTCTCACCAAGTAGTCGTTCATCCATGCAGTTAAGATCCGTCATCATCACAAATGCCTATTTATACACAAGACTGGAACGGTCAACAGGAGCCACCAGTCTTCCATAGAACCACCAGTCACCAGGCTTTCACAGTCACTGTCCACAGTCAGCTGGGGAAAGTCACACAAAACTCCAAAAGTTTCACACGCATCATTTGCGTCTTGCTTTCCCTACACCTTCCTGCCGTACACCATCGCTATGATCACCACAGAGCCACACTGTGGGACATACAGCAATAGAATCATACAATCTATACCACAAGAGAGGGTGAAAAATGGCTGGTGGAGTTCCATCAGATTTCCCAGTAGCCTCCGCTCGCTTCACCTCGCTTCCGGCAGATCTCTGAGACTTGACGAAGATGCTGCTCCTTCAAGGAGGACGTCCTCTTTCTTTTGTGAGAACTAGTGTCTAAAACGATTGTATACGGTAGCATGAATGCCATATTCTCCTTACTGTGGAGCCACCTTTGTGACGTAAATCCCATTGATTAACATTCATTATCCTCCGTCTTATCCTCTCTTCTGGAGGAGGTATTGCGTCGTGCATTGGTATACAACCTGACCCATGTTATGTTTCCCCCGGGGTGTGTCTAGGGGACAGTGGACGTCATATGACGTCGTGTGTTCACCATCCTCGCGAAGCCTCGATCATTTATAAGACTCTGAGCCAGAGACTAACAGTACCATCCACCGTGTATAATGTTAGGGATGCAGGTGTTGTGGTTTAGACAGCCGGTGTCTGGTTTATTAGATAGTTGATAGTCTGGTTTATACGTAAGTCGTCGTCTGATTTAGACAGCTGGTGTCTGGTTTAGCCAGCTGGTGTCTGGTTTATACGTAAGTCGTCGTCTGGTTTAGACAGCCGGTGTCTGGTTTAGATAGTTGATAGTCTGGTTTATACGTACGTCGTCGTCTGGTTTAGACAGCCGGTGTCTGGTTTAGATAGTTGGTAGTCTGGTTTATACGTAAGTCGTCGTCTGGTTTAGAGACTCGGAAGTCCGGTTTAGGCACTCGATTGTACGTGGTGACGTAAATTCATCGTCGACTTCGGTGTACCATCACGTAAATCAACCCTGATCATTGATATTCATTCACTAAACTCATCGATAGATGATAAGGTATCTATTTCTTGGCTACGTAGATACGAACACCCTCACGAGGCATAGGCAACTGCCCCAACCAGCCCAGGACAATCAGCTGTTCAGGCGACATGAGAGCACGGGACGTCACGTGATACAGGAAAACATCAGGAAATGCTAATTCGTTTTCAATTTCGCATCAGTTTGTAGCTCGGTTGCGTAAGGAAGGGTTAGATATTGCAGTCTACTTTGGCTACCTCTGGCGCGCACGCCGAAAACGACCCTGGGGTCGTTGTTCCACTACGCCAACACGACCAGGTATTGTGTGTCTGTGGGACGAGCTGGTCGTTGCCCCCGTGGCAGACTCAACGACGAAATTCTCCACTCGCGTCTATGAGCCTCCTCCTCCTCCTCCTCCTCCTCCTCCTCCTCCTCCTTCGGCGGCTGGTGAATGACGACGCCCCTCGCAACCCGCGTTCTCCGGATGCTGTTCGTAAGCCAGCAGCTGGGCCGCCCGCGAGGAAGAAGGAGGGGCTGGGCGAAGGTGCAGGTGAGGAGAGGAGTGGAGGGGGAAGCGAGGAGGCGCGGCTGCAGCCGAGGGTGGGTGTGTGTGTGTGAGGCGGAGGGAGGTGGTTGGGCAAGGGAAAGAGAGAGGGAGGAAGATGATGGAGATGATCCTCTCCATCATTCACGGCGGGGTCGTTCATTCGTCCCAGAGTCGTTTCTCCTCCTCCTCTCTCTCTCTCTCTCTCTCTCTCTCTCTCTCTCTCTCTCTCTCTCTCTCTCTCTCCGTCTCCGACGTTGCTCCATAGTGAACAAAGTCTTGCGTTTCTTCGTTTTCTTTCCGTCGCTGTCGGTCCGACAATGGGGTTAAATCCCCCCTCACAGCTTTTCACTTTACGGGAATGCTCATCACGGGATAAATCCCGCCAGCGTCATATTACAGGGATTTCTGACGGTAAATCCCATGACGTATCACCTGACGTAGGTGATCAGGGTGGGATAAATCTCCCATAACGTCAGATCAAAAGGGGGGGACTTAGGTGGCGTAAATCCCCCACGATGATATAACCAAGAATGAAATCCCACTGTGGGTAGCGGGGGGGGGGGGATATTACTCACAATATCATCACGTGACAGTCTTCAACGGATGATTGACCCTAGACCAACACCCCATCACCTTCCCCCCCCCACACAGTTTCTCTCCCAACCCCTTCCAGTCCACTGCTCTCTCTCTCTCTCTCTCTCTCTCTCTCTCTCTCTCTCTCTCTCTCTCTCTCTCTCTCTCTCTCTCTCTCTCTCTCTCTCTCTCTCTCTCGCTCGCTCTCTCTCTCGCTCGCTCCTGCCTGCTATCTCTCAATCTATCATTCTCTCTCTCTCTCTCTCTCTCTCTCTCTCTCTCTCTCTCTCTCTCTCTCTCTCTCGTTCGCTTCTGCCTGCTATCTCTCTATCTATCATTATCTCTCTCTCTCTCTCTCTCTCTCTCTCTCTCTCTCTCTCTCATTCTTGTACAGCCACTCAAACCTTACCTCGCATCTAGTCATCACCACCGAGGACCGGCGAGGTACAACAGAGTCATGGAGAACAAAATTATCAAAGCACTACATCTTCCCTTTAACAAAGGCGTTTAGTTCCCGCGCAAAAGTCGTCCTAAGGGCCAAGGTTTTCAATAGAAAGAAAAAAAAAAAAAGAAAAATCTTTTTAGTTAAAACAAAGGCGAATTTGAAGAGAAAGAAAACGGTTTCTGAGATACGTCGTGGAGGAACGTGGGAAGCTTGGCCTTTTAAGATGATACAGATCGTAGTTGTTTTGGAAAGACGTAAGGTAAAAGAGTTCCAAAGTTTAGCGATAAAGGGAAAAGAAATGGTCGTTCAAATGGCTCCCACCTACCGACGGGTTACCAACGGCCACACAGTAACTGTGTGATGCAACGGGTTCTGTGAAAGTCTTAGTTTGCGACCGAGTGGAAAAGGTGACGTTACTTTTAAGACGCTGGCAATTAGGTTCTCTTGGATCGAACACCTAAGATATACCTGTAGAAGGAGAGGAAAAGAAAAAAAAGACACATTGAGGACCTGATCCTTTAGACGTAAGGAGACTGGGTTAGATATGAAGCCAGACTTCGAGTTGTTGAACAAGTCGAACTCCTTTAGATCTATGTCTAACGGGCAAAGTACATGGATATGGAGTCTCTCTCTCTCTTAGGTGTGGGAGAAGCACTCCTTAGGACAACGGATCACCTCCAGTACGGTACCCTGAGTAACGGGGGAAAAAAAGAAACAGAATCTTCAACGTGTGGACCAGAATTCCAGCTATTTCGATGCCTCTCCTTTAGAGAGGAGACGTCACGTTTATCGCATAGAGTGTTGGAACTACGGGGGCCGTCAGAGAGAAGATAGGAGGAAAGCCGTAAGGAGTTCTAGGAAGAAAAATAGGAAATCGCTGGCGGTTTGTAGAAGCTCTGAATTTAATCAAATCACGTCCGCCTCGTAGCGAATCCTATTCAAATCAGAGTTCAGGGGAGTAGTGCTCGAGACAAAACGAGACATACATGGAGCGAGAGCAGACAAGGGAGGATCTGAGAGACGTCGGGGGGAGGAGGAGAAGAGAGAGAGAACACACGAGGTGTTTAAGAGTCAATAGCGTATGGACGCACTGGGACGGTCTGGAAGACAGGTGGTGCTGCTGCTGTTGGTGGAGTGGAAGAAGAGAGTGGCTGATAGGACATAGCCCTGAAGAACATCAGTTTGATGAGGGGAAAAACACGAGAGATTCATTCCTCAAGAATCACGGAAATGGACCGATCACAAAGATAGACGGGGGAAGAACGGGAGAGGGAACTCAGAAAGAGGGAAAATGGAGATGTGGTGCTATAATCATACCAGACCTCAATCAAAACTTATCTAAAAGGGATAAATATTGCCATATAAATTGACCCAAAAATCTTTCAACGAATTTCTAAACGTCTCCAAAACCAGGAAAAGACTTGAAAGGCTTGATGGTGGAAGGGGGTTGGGGGTGGAAGTAGCGGGATCATAACACTTCCTTCGAGAAGGAACGCTTTGTCTCATGAATGACAAAATTCCAGTGATTCCCGGAGGAGATGAGAGCTGAATGAGACTTGAGGGAGGGAGGAGGTCTTTCGCAACCCAGTTCACGAGTTTCCTCGCCAGGCTAGCCTCAGGACAAGAGGAATCGAATCGTGGATCTGATGAAGTGACAGTCATAGAGGAGGATGGGATACATCCCCTTTCATTCGCTGGAGAAGACCTCACTACCGTATGTCGGGCTGGTCGAGGTAGACGCATCGCCCAGGAGGAAACAGTAATCTCGACACTTGGAAAATATGGAAATCAACTTTCCCAAAGTTAGTACCATCAGTGTTACCAAAATATCAGACTTGACATGTAGAGTAGGAGGAGAGGAGGAGGAGGAGGAGGAGGAGGAAGACGAAGATGAGGAGGAGGAGGAGGAGGAGTAGGAAGAAGAAGAGGTGGAGGAGGAGGAGGAGAAGGAGGAGGAGGAGGAGGAGGAGGAGGAAGTGTGGTGAGTCGAAACACGCTCAAAAGAGTATATGATCACCATGGACGGAGCTGTGTAGCGGTACCGTGAAGGATTAGAACCCATGGAATTCACCCAGAGTGATGGAGTGTCTACAGCATGAGATGAAGGAGTTCACGAGTTCCCATAGATTCTTAAGAATGGAAAACGTGAGGGATTCAGCACTGCTCCAGCCCCCACCACCACAAAGACTATCCATGAAGGAGTTGAGTCACTGTTTTAGCATTAAGTCACCCAAGTAGGGACGACGGAGAGATTTCGTAATGGCCCATAAATCTTGAAGGATCTATCATTTTTTAACGTTGTAGGCTCCAGTCACGGATAGATCTCCACACGAAGGCCGGGCCTTAACTGAAATACAGAGAGGATAATGAAAGAGAAAAAAATGAAGAGACAAAGGAAAGTACTTACGAACTTTGGAGGAAGTAGGAAACCTTTCTTTTAAACTGTTTCAGGTCATAATCATTGGAGAAGACAAAAGAGGGGTAGAGATTTCCAAAGCTTCGAGGTGTAGAGAAAGGAAAAAGTTATCAAAACGGCCCACATGTGTCTGATGATGGGGACTATTCGTTATACACATTCCTGAGTGTGTCACCACAACGTCAGCCGCACATCCTCAGTCCTCGAACTCAATATTCGTGAAGCAAATGGTTCATGGGTTTGGTTTCAATGTTTCGGCTTCATGAGTACTAAGGCAGTCCCTAGACGTTATCCAGTAAGACCTCTTGAGCACAACGATTCGACCCTATGAGCACGAAGTTGCGACCTTTTGGGTATGATTCTGGGACCTTTAAATTGACCCTTAAGTCTCAGATCAAAGGCCAGACCTTCACTGCCAGTGGTCGTGCTTACATCATTGCCAAGGTCGTAAGATCGTGCTTAAAGGGATCATACCGTCGTGCTCTCGTGGGTCGTACCGTCGTGTTCTAGGGTCGTGCATCGTGTTCGACTGTCGTATGGTCGTCCTCGGTGGGGTAATCTTTACGAAGATTGTAAAGCTTTTATGATGTGTGTTTGAGGCGTGTGGCGCGGGTCCTGCCTCCTAGCTCATCTACCTCTTGAGGGCCATAAAACTTGCAATATACATATTTTCCTTCGTGCACTCGTACACAGTCGTACATGGTTGCTCATTCTTCCCATCTGTGGTCCTGTTCTTCCTCTCTCGTGGGTTGGCAGCCACCGAGCTGGGAAGCACTACCCACCTGGAGGTTAGGGAGGTCTAGTGACGACTGCGCAATGAACCAGCACTTCATTGGCCGTCAGGTTTCACTCCTTTGGCTCGCGTTGTTGTCTTTTGTTTACGTCTCAACCACGCACCCCCCCTGAGGTACTGGGAGTCGGTGTGGACAGACAGATATACAGTCTCTTTATCTCACCCGTGACACTTCACATCACGTTACTCAGGCCTGCGCTTCCTCCCTGTGCACCACACAGCCGGTGCTGCTGGAGAAAGGTGCAGATCTGGGGGATACAAGATCAGTGTGGGCCTCTCTTACACCAGCCATCAAGAGATGATCATCACACTGGTCCTCTCGATTCTCTCCAACCATTACCTGGACCTCATCTAACGGTTCAAAGAGACACCACTAGACCATTCTCGCCACCATCACCTCTTACTGCTAAAGATCCCTCTTCCCCAAGCTGCAGTTCCGTACTGCAAGCTCATTGAACAAGAACAACCCCATTGCCAACCATTGTGCATACCTTCACTTATCAGATATCATTATAATCATCATTATTCTATATTTCATCACCATTTCCCACGTTAGTGATGTAGTGCCAGGAACAGACGAAGAAAGGCTGCGTTCACTCACATCCGTTATCTAACTATTATACTGCTACTACTACTACTACTACTACTACTACTACTACTACTACTACTACTACTACTACTACTTCTACTATTTCTACTACTACTACTACTACTACTACTACTACTACTACTACTGCTACTACTACTTCTACTATTTCTACTATTTCTACTACCACTACTACTACTACTACTACTACTACTACTACCGCCACTACCACCACTACCACTACTACTACTACTACTAATACTACTACTACTACTACTACTACTACTACTACTACTACTACTACTACTACTACTACCGCCACTACCACCACTACCACTACTACTACTACTACTAATACTACTACTACTACTACTACTACTACTACTACTACTACTACTACTACTACTACTACCGCCACTACCACCACTACTACTACTACACCCACTACAGATCCCTCATTAGGGCAAGTCTAACCATCACCTACAAAGCGGTGGGCTGGAAGATGTTGGCACCCGCGTAGTTTACATAGGACGAACGAGTGAGTGTATTCAGTTACCAGCCGAACACATAATTACTTTACCACTCTGGCTCAGCGGTAACGCTCCCGCCTCCCACTCTAAACAAGGTGGGTTTCGAATCTCGTTTAGTGGAGAGGGCCGAATATATTCTGAAGACAAACATATAAACAGACTAGAAAGGTATACAAAAACTCGTACACACACAGAGACATAAATATGATCCTATACGCACACATAAACTACACACATTTATCAGGTTATTTACACCTGCTATACACACAGTATGAATCATGTATACACGTATACATAACCCTTATGAATACACGTGTGCTACCAACGTGCTAAGGAAGGGCGGCAGGGGGAGTAGCACCTTCAGTAGGACTTGCAAATAGACCTGGAAGTGTCGACTGTGCTAGGCCAGGCACCGCGGGGACGTGTACTGTAATGAATGTACGTCGGGAGTACACTACAGGGCAGGATGTGACACCACCAGCGTGGCTAGAGGATCCTCGGGGTAGGCATTACCGGAAACTTACTGCTCGGCCAGCGCTGGGCGTGGTAGGAAAGGAACACATACAGACGTTAAGGGGTAGGAGATGAGGAGGAGGAGGTGAGGAGGAGGAGGGGAGAGGTTTGTTATATGTTATGTAGGGATGGAGGGGCAAAATGAGTACGGAGGTGGTGCGAACGTGTGTGGAGAGATAGGGGAGAGAGAGAGAGACCTGGAGAGATGAATGTAGCGTATTTTTAAAGAGAGGTGAGAATTCATACAGGAATATCAAAATATGATTTTTCAGTTGAAAGATGATGAGGACAAACGAAAGGAGATGGAGGGAACGTAGGTAAAGAGGAGAGACCAGAGAGAGAGAGAGAGAGAGAGAGAGAGAGAGAGATGTAGAGGATATATATATAAAAAGATGAAGGACTATAACTGAAGGGATATAGAGACCATAACCAAAAAGAGGCCATGAATAAGGCGATAAAGAGAACGTAAACGAAGATATGGGAGACCATAAAGATAAGAGATGAATGTATATGAGAAACACAAAAAACAAAAGGAAAGACCGTGAATACAAAGATGGAGAAATGCTACATAGAGAAAGATGGAGTGAATACAAAAGAAAAGAGGAGAAAACATAAAACAAGTGATGGAGATGATACATATAAAGAGAAGGAGAGAACATTGATAACGTGATGGAGAGACGATGAGTAAAGAGAAGGAAAGAATAGAAATAAATGAAATTATCAAAAAAAGAACACAATGAGCTGGAGAGATAAGAAAAGGGATGAAAAAAAAGTTAAACGTAACGCCACCATAGACAAAACTGGATTTAGGGTTTCACCTGAGAAATATTTCATCAAAACACATCAACACAACCCTGAAAAAGCGGTTGTATTTCTCTGCCAATTTCGTTCTATTTCGTACCGCTTTCGGCACTGGTGGTTGAGGTTGATCATTGATTACCGACCACTTGTGCCATTCCAGGTTATAATTCCACCATTAGATTGTTCGTTGCTACAGTAACTCTACAGTGGGTCACTTGTAGCCTAGGTGCTGTTGTCGACATGGCTGTATCCTCTTGTATGAAGGTTGCACATCGGCGGGAGCTCCTTGTATCTGAGTAGGTACCTGGTGTATGCTAGGGTGTGTGTGTATGTGTGTGTGTGTAGGAGTAAAGTTATGGTGCATATATATATACAAGGTTATATGACGGGGCAACACGAGTATAAAACCCTCGTTTCCCCCACCCTCATAACAAGCTATTCGTATTCACAGCAGCACTGTGAATACATTGACGAAAACTTGAAGCGTTTCAGATGGTTTGACCCACTGAGTATAATCGTCTTGGCCATTTGACCTCCTGCGTACGGGTCAGGTCCGAGATCAGCTGGTCCTTTACGCCCAGAGCGCGCGTATCGTATCTTGGCGCACACGAAGGGTCGTGCTGTCATGCCTACAGGTCGTGGCGTCGTGTTCAAGAGGGGTCTCGTGCGGAATTAAACTTCGCTTCGGCTCCTCCCGAAGGAGGAACCAGTCAGTCACAGGAGGACCCTCACGTGAAACATGGCATCAAACAGGGGACACTCACTCGTCAAGAGAAGGCGCAGCCCTCAGCTCTTATTCCCATGCGAGACGAAGAGATCCAGGAGAGAGGTGGTGAGGCCGTGAATGATGAGAGTATGAATGTAGAGATACAGAGGGTGGACCACTTCGGCAGCGCACGTTAAGGAGAGAGCGGCAGCAATGAGGGAGGCAAGTGCGCACTCAGAGGGGGGAGCATTGAGGGGAGAGAGTGGCCATCAGGCTTTCGTAAGAGTCACAACAGCGAGAGGAAGTACAGAGATAAGGCGGGAACACAGCAGTAAAAACCTCCTCCTCCTCCTCCTCCTCCTTCTCCTTCTCCTCCTCCTTCTCCTCCTCCTTCTCCTCCTCCTCCTCCTCCTCCTCCTCCTCGTGCCCCCTTGGTAAACCCCCGCGAGGAGATGATGGCACAGGGTTCGAATCCCTACGAGACTCGAATCCCAACACAGAATACTCGAACCCTTACACTAAATAAGGGTTAGACTAGAATGAAATAGCAGTAAATACGTTAATGACGAAGCACAGTGGGAGTTTCTCGGAGGTATTGGCGTTCTTATGTATATTCTGTATCGTAATTTTCGTGATTACATTTGATTATATCGTAATTATATTCAGCTAATTTAGCTAGGGTAATTTTTCAACTTCCCGTGCACCACCACCTTTGCAGATGTATCGACATTTTTAGAGAAAAGTGTGGCAATTATTGAGAAACGAACAATTATGTGATGAGAATCCAAGGAAAGGAAATATTCACACACACACACACAAACACACACACACACACAAACACACACACACTGTACAAATAGGTTTTTACAAATTATACAAGAGATTAAAAAGTCCAGTGTGAGTTGTATGAAGACTACTGATTCTGGTGCTCGATGTTTGGAAGATACTTAGGAATATACCAGACCAAGCATATATACCTTATATACCATATACCATATATACCAAAGTTGATCTAAGAATTTCTCAAACAACGCCATTTTCAAATAACTGCTTTCAATACGCAAATCAATACTTCTTTCTGTGTTAACATTATTCTGTTAATCACTCAAATTAAAGTAATATATTACTGTAAAATGAGTAAGTACTAATCCGCCAAAGAGCGTGAAAATAAACATAAACATGTAGGACTTTAATAATGCATAAAAGACTGCCATGGTCGGAGTTAGATTTATAGCCCTGAGGGTCCGGAACATTACTGGAACAAAACAACGACACGAGAAACAACTCGTCTCATGTGACGCGCGTTGGCTGCTGTAACTTTATTTTCAGTGCAAAAATTTTCCCGTTTAAACATTTGTCCGTTTTTCGATAACTCAGGGGTAACTATTTATCTCTGAAGAGAGTCTATGGACACATTAATCCAGCGGCATAAGGCGAGTACATTAACCCATACGTAAACATTTCTAGTATAAGAGAGATAAACGTGATTTTCTCCACTAGTCCACTGTGTGGGATTCTATCCGACATCCTCACGCATCGAGAGGTTTAAAAGATTCGAAACCCAGGATTTGTTACCAGTGTCCAACAATGCCAGGGAGATTACTCATTCACGGTCGGCCTCTTGTCATGGCCTTCCTCTCGGCTGCAAAGGCATCAACATTGCAGAGGTTCCAGTAAATATGTCTGTCATGTGAATAGTTTCTTCTGTGATGCTGCAGAGATGTATATAAAAGATTTCATTTTGATGTATATCTCTCAGAAGAACACAGGAATTCCGTTACATGGTCTCAATACATTAAATGTAAGTATGTAAGGTTATATATATATATATATATATATATATATATATATATATATATATATATATATATATATATATATATATATATTGTTTTTTTCATACTATTCGCCATTTCCCGCATTAGCGAGGTAGCGTTAAGAACAGAGGACTGAGCCTTTGAGGGAATATCCTCACTTGGCCCCCTTCTCTGTTCCTCTTTAGAATAAACATAATTTGTACTGGTATTAGACTTGTCATGGGCTATGTTTTATAACCATCCTGACTGTTAATCATAACTTACGTTAATAACAGCCTCTTTTTTTCTGATCATTATGATCATCATCATTAACTTCATTATTATTATTTCCACTACCATTATCGTTATTATGATCATTATGATCACCATTATCATCACAGTTATCTTTATCATAATGATATCTGTTGTCATCATTATCATTATCATACGTTGTCATCATTATTATCATTATCCTGCGTTGTCATCATCACCATCATTATCATCATCATTGTTATCGTAAGTCGTTATCATCATGACCAGCATCATACACTCATACGTTGTCATCATCATCATTATTATCCTACGTTATCTTCATTATCATCATCGTTATAATCATACGTTATCTTCATCATTATCGTCATCATCATCATCATTATCGTGCTTTGTCATCATGATTAATCATCCATCATCATCATCATCATCAAAGGTCATCATCATCATTATCATACTCATCATCATCATCATCATCATACGAGTCTACGTTATCATCATTCATCATCATCATCAAAGGTCATCATCATCATTATCATACTCATCATCATCATCATCATCATACGAGTCTACGTTATCATCATTCATCATCATCATCAAACGTCATCATCATCATTATCATACTCACCATCTTCATCATCATCAAACGTCATCATCATCATTATCATACTCATCATCTTCATCATCATCAAACGTCATCATCATCATTATCATACTCATCATCTTCATCATCATCAAACGTCATCATCATCATTATCATACTCATCATCATCATCATCATCATACGAGTCCATGTTATCATCAATCATCATCATCAAACGTCATCATCATCATCATCATCATCATCATCATCATCATCATACGAGTCCATGTTATCATCAATCATCATCATCAAACGTCATCATCATCATCATTATCATACTCACCATCATACTCATCATACTCATCCATGTTATCATCATCACACGTCGACCTGTCGTTAACCCGTGCGTGTGTCTGCAGGAGGCTGGGAGGCGTACACTTGGAGACACTGGTGCGTGCTGGCTGCCCTCCTCCTCCTGAGCGGGGGTGTGGTGTTGGCTGTGGCGCTGCCCTTGGCCGCACGCCGCGGAGCCATGCCTCACCCCCAGGACGCCCTCGCCCGGGTCCACCGCATCCTCAGCACCGTCCCCCTCATTGATGGGTAAGTGTGAGGTTCTCGTACTTGCTGGTGGCGATGGTAGACGACACTCTGCTTCAGTGTTGGGGTAAGTGGACGACAGCCCTCTCTACCTTTGTGTTTAGGGGTAAGTGGACGGCCCTCACTGCCTTAGGGTTAGGGTAACTGGATGACCTCCTTCTACCTTAATGTTGAGATAACTGGACGACTTTCTACCTTAATGATTGGGGTAAGTGGACGACCTTTTGCCTTTGTGTTGGGGTAAGTGGACGGCCCTCACTGCCTTAGGGTTGGGGTAACTGGATGACCTCCTTCTACCTTAATGTTGAGATAACTGGACGACTTTCTACCTTAATGATTGGGGTAAGTGGACGACCTTTTGCCTTTGTGTTGGGGTAAGTGGACGGCCCTCACTGCCTTAGGGTTGGGGTGACTGGACGACCTTTTACCTTAATGTTGGGGTAACTGGACGACCTTCTACCTTAATGCTAGGGTAAGTGGATGGCCCTTTGCCTTATTGTTGAGGTAAGAGGACCCTCCTACCCTATAGTCTGAGCAGCCAGCATGAACACCCGTCATGTGAGCTACAGGTGAGTGCATGATCCTTCATGGCTATTTGACTATGTACGTGTAAATCATTCATCCCAAATGCTGGCAAGAAGGTATGGGTTCATTTCCCCCATTTTCTAAAGTGGTACAAAGCGCTGCAAACAGCAGCAGACCACTTTGGTTCCTTGGAAAAGTTTTGTAATAGCATAGCAACTCATGACCCTAGAGTGTAGCTTAGAGTAGCAAAAATCAAATGAAACAAAGTAAGAAATATATGTAAATTTTTCTTGTTTGCGGAGGCGCAAGTAACATCACCTCCGAGCTTATAAGTGAGGTGTTGGTCGCGTCTGCTCTCAGTGTCTCGTCTGATTCGAAGCACACGACACTTGCGAACCCTTAAGGCGTCCGTTATATCGCGTGAACTCGTGCGTCCGTTACATCGCGTGAACCCTTGCGTCCGTTACATCGCGTGAGATCAGAGTGATCGCGTCTTGGATAGCTCGTTAGAGTCAAGACTACACCGAAGCCATCCTTGATCTTAAATACCTAAGTGTCTGATGACCTAATATCAATAGATTCTTAAGATCGTCTCGATGTCTCTCTTAGGCTTTTGTTTCCCAAACACTGAGAACCATTTGGTAGCTGGCTAATGTACTCTCTCTCTCCTTTTGGCTAATGTACTCTCTCTCTCTCCCTTACCTATGTCTTTTTCGTTTTCTTCAAGTAGGGTGGCCAAATGTGTATCCATTCTTTAAGCTTTAGGACGCATCATTGTATTGTAAAGAGTGAGGATGAGTTTCTTAAGACCCAAGGTTGACTGCCCTGTCTATGTAGTCTTGATATCTTGTTTTCCAGTTTTTCACCTTCGTCTCTGACCAGAATAGACATTTTTTTTTTTCTTTTCGTGTTTACAGTCGAAGTGTGAAATTTTGTTACTCGTGTGTTTGACTTTATTTGCTACATACGAGCCCAGTGTATCAGTCTGTTAAAGTCAGTTTGCAGGTGGAGCCAATCAGAGTCTCGGCTTTATATCCCAGCTTAGTTTCGTCTGCGAATTGCTACGACCTTGATGGTTAGGCCAGTGGCCATTTGCTGTACCTGATGGGCGATTAAGTGCCACTTCCCCCTGTTCCTAGCAGGTAGTTCAACAGCCTATAACATCTCGTGCTGTTGGGTCGGTGATGTGTCTTATTATCATGAGAGTGATGACCCAATGTGCCTCTCTTATATCTCTCTCTTGCCCCGTTTGGTGTAAGGTTGTTAAAGGCGTCTCTTCATGATGTACGACGCCTAGTATCATCCTTACCACATGCACCATCTGTGAGGTCATTGTGTGCAGCGTTGGTGTCATCTCCGTAACATACACCATCTGTGCCATCATTCTGTGCAACACTTTGCGTGATCCCTGCAACACATACACCACCTGTGTCACCATCGCTCATACACCATCTGTGCCATCATTCTGTGCAACACTTTGCGTGATCTCTGCAACACATACACCACCTGTGTCACCATCGCTCATACAAATACACTACATACCATCTGTGTTTTCCTTCATTTCGTTCATTCGTCATTCATAAGGTTCATGCGAGACATGCCGTTCAGGAACGAATGCAGTGTATACCACACTTACACAGGACGAGGCCCCAGACAAGTCTTTAGCCAGAGGCTGACACGGGCGGCGGCTGTTGCACAGCAAAGGGAGAACAACACCTGGTCAAAAGCTGTCACATAATAGACATCACCATAACTGAATTTAGACATAAGCTAATGAGAAATGTCTATCACCAAGCGGCACTTTAGCCAGAAGGGGAAACAGGAATGTGATAGAGGTTGACGAGGCTCAGCCTGCAGCTGACGAGGCCCAGCCTGCAGCTGACGAAGCCCAGCTGTTAGCTGACGAGGATTAGCTTCTAGCTGACGAGGCCCAACCTGCAGCTGACGAGGCCCAGCCTGCATTTGACGAGGTCCAGCCTGCAGCTGACGAGACCCAACCTGCAGCTGACGAAGCCCAGCTTTTAGCTGACGAGGTCCAGCCTGCAGCTGACGAGGATCAGCTTCTAGCTGATGAGGCCCAACTTGCAGCTGACGAGGCCCAACCTGCAGCTGACGAGGCCCATCCTGCAGCTGACGAGAGTACTTACGAGTACTTGCTTTCGAGGTTAGATTTTGTCAATAGGCTGTGCGAGCAAGGGCGCGTAGCGCCCACCACAAGATCCACCAGGGTTACGGAGAACGAGCCACGCACAGTCAAGTGTTATGTGAGAGACGGAGAAACTGTATGTTTGTGAAATGGCTGCCCACAACGCCCGAGTGGGGTGAGACGGAAAGAGAAAAGACAGCCACCTGGGCCAAAAGAATGACACTTGACAGCCACTGAGGTGTTTACCGCACTGCGAAGCCCCTTCGTTAACCCCCCCCCCCCCCCCCATACACAAGCGGGTAGCACCGGTCATATACATATCTCCCTGGTGGCTGCCTATGCCACCTACAGCTTAGAGAGAGAGAGAGAGAGAGAGAGAGAGAGAGAGGCAGGGATAATTGCGATGGATGATCTTCATCGCTGCTAATGGCCTGGGGACCGGTCCTGAACTGTGGGTGGAGGGAGAAGGGGTGAGGGAGTGTGTAGTTAGAACCATTGTGTTGCCTAATG
>NC_092229.1:7137494-7189994 GCF_036320965.1 Panulirus ornatus
TTTTTTTTTTTTTCAAGTCTCCTGGCCTCTAACAAGGCCTAACTTCCCTCGTTTGTAGATGGTTCTGACCTCCGACACCACCCAACTTACCTCCTCAGAGGGTCGAAACCGGCGAGCTTGGACCAGGGGTTCGTGAACCAACGAGTTCGGAAAGGTTTGTAGACCACCGAACTCAAAGGGTTCGTGAACCACCGAGTTTATAATGGGTCGTGAACCAACAAGTTCGAAGGGTTCGTGAACCACCGAGTTTAATGGGTTTGTGGACTAACAAGTTCGAAGGGCTTGTGAACCACAGAGTTCGAAGGGTTCATGAACCACCGAGCTCGAGGGGTTTCATGAACCATTATGAATCACCGAGTTCTCGGGAGTTCGTTTTGCTGGTCAGTATATTACAGACGATACAGATGAGCCTCATAGCTGATGGATGCCTGTTACTGAGAGAGAGAGAGAGAGAGAGAGAGAGAGAGAGAGAGAGAGAGAGAGAGAGAGAGAGAGGTATTGACACGCTCGGTAATACAGAATAACAGACGTTCCAACGCTTCGTATAACATTAGTATAACTGGACTGTTTGCGATGCTGTATTCCCTTATCGCGTGCAACCGTTTGCTTGCCGTGGTCATAAGGAAGGGATGATATCCATACATTTGGTTTAGTGTCAGAAAGGTTGTACACGTTAGATGGGGAGGCCCTCATTTGTCCAGCACTGCTGTCATATATTACTTTTCAAGATATAGTCTACAGGGGAATGAAACACGATAACTTCCCAAGTGCACTTTCGTATAATAATCACATCATATATATATATATATATATATATATATATATATATATATATATATATATATATATATATATGTATATGTGTGTGTGTGTGTGTGTGTGTGTGCGTGTGTGGACGTGTGTATGTATGTACATGTGTGTGTGTGTGTGTGTGTGTGTGTGTGTGTGTGGGTTGGGCCATTCTTTCGTCTGTTTCCTTGCGCTACCTTGCTAGCGCGGGAGACGGCGACAGTGTATGATAGAATAGAATAGAATATATATATATATATATATATATATATATATATATATATATATATATATATATATACACACGAGTATATTGCTCAGTAAATAGCCAAGAATTGTACCTTTATCATCTCCATATCTTCTAAGGCACTGGCCACCATTAGGGTATTGCAAAAGGACCCGGACGCGAAACCTTCGGAGACACGGACGACGCCACTCGCCTCACCACACCGCCTCCATCAGTATAATGTCCTCGGGGAAGGGGAGTGAAGGGACGAGACGCGGGGGGTGGGTCGGTCACATAGGTCACAGGGTCATAGAAAAAAAAGAACGAGGATCATAAAGGTCAAAGGGTAGGGGGTAAGGGGGGGAGAAGGCCACAGAGACCACATGGAGGTGAGGGAGGGGGGGAGAGAGGTCATAAAGAAAACATGCGTGTCATAGAAGTGATGGGACAAATGCGTCGTGTCATAGAAGTGATGGGACAAATGCGTCGTGTCATAGAAGTGATGGGACATAGATGTAGTCATGGAGGTAACAATGGCGCGAGTCGTCATAAGGTTAAATGAAGCCAGGAGTGGATTGAGGAAGACACACACACACACACACATGCTTCAGGTTATCTCTTTGTATCCGCGCAGGAGTTAATCATCGGAGTGCTATGGTCACTCGTGAAGGGAGAGGAAGGATCCCAAAAGTCTTTCCCCAGAGACAAAGACAGAAGAAGAAAGACATATCGAAAGAACAACACAGGAAAATAAAAAAAAGGGTCTGTGTGCAAAAGAACAGAGTCGCTCCTGTAGGGGGCTGTCGCCGAGGTCTAGGATTGGCGCCCTGAGCCTTGAGATCTGCCTACTATAGAGGCCAGATAAGGGCAAGTTAGCCTCCATTGTCTCTACGTGTCCGTGCTCTGTCAGCATTCACCATACAGCCTATGGAATAACGATCGTTACTTACAACCCAATGGCCTGTGTCACTGTGAACGATTAAGGACTTTACGCCCTGAGCACTGTGGTAGATGGCTCAGACCCTCGTGTGGTTGTGGTCAAGTGTGAGCGTGTGGTCAAAGTGCGGGCGGCCGTAGAGCTCCAACGGCCTCCGTTTTCTATTTTCCGAGTGAACACACCTGGTGTACGTCGGCTGCTCCTCCACTGAGGGATTGTGCCCCCCCCCGCGGGGGGTCAGTCAGCTGGAAGAGGGATAATCCAGTGGGAAAACAAGACGTCGTCTTCCTCATACCTCGGCCAGCACAGACCTTGGGTTTGGTATGGAAACAAGAGGCCTTGCCTCATCCCGAAGAGATTTGCGGCGTCCGTGTCGACAGAAGAGAACTTCCCACTTTCTTCAAATAAGAAGACGTGTGTGTGTGTGTGTGTGTGTGTGTGTTATATATATACATATATATATATATATATATATATATATATATATATATATATATATATATATAGATAGATAGATAGATAGATAGATAGATAGATAGAGAGATAGATAGGTATAGATATAGATTTACTCGATATGAATTCTGAGTAGATCAGTGGTCAAATTTCAATGTATATCTGTCAATATCCTGGACCACCGCGAAGATTGCTTAGGGGAAAAACCCATGACTACCAATGTCTCTGGAGACCTAACCTCGTCGAGGTGGATCAAGGACTCCTCCCACTGTCCACTGCGTCAACGTATCACTGAGACTCTCTCTCTCTCTCTCTCTCTCTCTCTCTCTCTCTCTCTCTCTCTCTCTCTCTCTCTCTCTCTCTCTCTCTCTCTCTCTCTTTCTCCACAGCAGCAGTATCCTGCGACTCATGTACCAGCGTATCAGCAGTGACCCATTGAATATTTGAGAATATTCTTTTTTTTTGGAGGGGGGAGGCTTGACATAAAACTGACACAGGACGACATCCATAGTTGGTCCATATCCAATGGGACTTAGGTGGGCCATATCCCATGGGACTTCATGTGTGTTGGACAGTAACAAGACAAAGAGGATATTCGAACGTCTCTGGTGAGACAGGGACGAAAGGTCTGCCTCACATGTTCCTATTCCTTGTTTGTATGACTCATAATATTTTTTGGGAACCTTTTGTAAAGTTTCTTTTTACAGTTGAAGTTTGCTCAATTTTCTCGGGGTTTCTCTGGCCATATGTGTCTGCCTTGTACTCTCGTAAGACAACGTTTTACTGCTATAAAAGTTTTGATTGCTGTTCGATGTCTCGGGTCGTGTTCAGGGGCTTCTCCATCCACCAACGTGTGTTCCTTGCCATCATCAGCTGTTACAAAGGCCTTCTGAGCTCTCGTGTGTGTGTGTGTGGCCAAAGGCCATCTCAGCTCTCGTGTGTGTGTGTGTGTGTGTGTGTGTGTGTGTGTGAGTGGCTCTTGTGTTCCTTTATGAGCGCCGTCAGCCATCACACACACAAGCCGGGGATATCTGTCAAGTCGCCCTATACTTCTCTACCCTTGTCTGTTGTGTGGGTCTGTCATTCTAAAGTCAGCTTCTACTCTGGATCAGTAAAATGCGAGTTCAAACTACTGCTGTCGCGATAGGTAAGGGTGACGTTTCAGTGGAACTTTCTTCATAGCTAGAGTTGTATCAACAGGTGATACTTCCCTGAGCTAAGTGTAGCTGGACTTGATAAGTTTGTGGTTCCTGGATATGGCAAGGTTTCGGTGCGTTGCACATGGCAGCTGGAGAATGGATGTGAGCGGATGTGGCCATTTTTTTTTTTTTTTACTGGCGTTACTTCTCTCACACAGGAAACGACGATGATATGTATATATATATATATATATATATATATATATATATATATATATATATATATATATATATATATATATTCCTATGATTCCTCGGGGAAATGAAACACGTTAAATTCCCAAGTGCACTTTCGTGTAATTATCACATCATCAGGATATACAAGAAAGAAATATAAGTCAGTTGATATACAGCGAAGAGATGTAGCTAGGTTGCCATTTGGAAAATATTGTACAACATAATGCCCTCCAACAGCATGGATTCGAATTTGGACCTTTGGTGTGGTAGCTGGGAACGGCAACCTCTCGGCTATGATCGCCCCTAGCGTTCCCAGCTAATACGTAAAAGGTCCAGGTTCGAATCCTTGCTGTTGCGGGGCGTTATGTGTTTCCATGAGAATGCGTGTTCATATGCACTATATTCGCTTGAAATATAGACACAGAAGTTCCATATCAGTGCTTCACACATATAAGCGATTTAACGTTATATATATATATATATATATATATATATATATATATATATATATATATATACACACACACCTATATTCCTTTAGGTCGTTTCAAGTAGAAAAAAGTTTAGCGCTATAATGAATGGGCGACGCTCGTGCATTACGAAGACGATTGTAAGAAAAGCACAAATGTACCTCGGGAAATATACTGGGGCTCTCACAGCGCAATTACCCAAAAATATCTTCGCCAGAGTGTTTTCAGCGGAGGGCATAAATTCGGGAGACGCTGCAGACGGTGGTGGTGGTGGACGACGAGGCTACAGGAATAAAACCATTAATGTCTGGTCTTCGTCAGGTGGAAATACCCTCGCCCAGGAGGCAGGTGACCTGTATACCCTCTAACGTCTGGTCTTCGTCAGGAGGAAGTACCTTTCCCCGGGAGGCAGGTGATCTGTATACCCTCTAACGTCTGGTCTTCGTCAGGAGGAAGTACCTTTTCCCGGGAGGCAGGTGATCTGTATACCCTCTAACGTCTGGTCTTCGTCAGGAGACAGGCCGTAATCCAGGACGCTGTCACCCTCGTCAGTGACAACTCAAGCCAGTCGTCCAGGGAGACTAGTGGACTAAATGGACGGTATCTGGTGGTGTCAGCGGACGACAGTCGACCAAGAGATCAGTGGCTTTGCTAAGACACGGATGGTGTCTTGCTCTGCCACTCGTGTAGACTCCAGATTTCATTACCGGGCCGTGCAGGACGACCCTCCAAAGGTTCGCTGGTTCACTCTCGTTAGCTACTAGTTTGGTCTCGATTTCGTCTCTGGCGACGTTAGTGATCACCTTACGATGATGATAATGATGATAATGATGATGATAATGATGATAAAGATGATGATAATGATGATAAAGATGATGATAATGATGATAAAGATGATGATAATGATGAAGAGCGTGATATTTTTCTTTACTGCGGTACATAAACAGTTTATCTAGAAGAATATCGTCAAAGATGAGGTTATCTTTGTCATCTTTCACGTGGGTTCCGATTTGTCTTCTCCGTTGTAAAACGGGAGCGGAATCTTTGTTTACACTGGTGCGTGCCGAGGGGGGTGGGTTCGAGTGTAGGTGTTGGCCGGAGCGTTACCCGCGCCTTTACGGCCGGTCATAAAGTTTTATATATAATCGATGTGAACTTCTCGCCAGTAAAGTGTGAACCTTAAATATGTCGGGCGCTGGGCTGGTCACCAGCTGGGCCATTGGTCAACAACACCCTTATGGTGACGAGCCCGTTGAACGATCCCCGGAGCAGCCTTCAAACTTGGACGATGGTAATGGAAATATATTGACCATAAATTCCAGCAATACGGAACAGTAATGACCATCGGACGTAACTGGTGATTTTCCCCGTTCAACAAGCGGGGGGCACGGGATTACTATAACATGCTGGTGTTCCTTTTAGAGGAGAGAAATCTCTGGGTTTAGTTCATCCTGTGATCTAAGTTAATCCTTCCAGGGATTGAGGGATTAAAGGATAGCCACATCTGGTATGGGATTTACTTGGACGTGCTGGAATAACCCATCTTGTTCCTTCTCAGTTTCCAGATTATGGAATTGTTATCTGCAAGTTGAGGAAAATCCAGAGACAAAGCACGTCTTTTAACGTGATCTGGTTGAGGCTTTCGGTAACATACTTCATGGACATTCTCTCACTCCAAAGTTCATGACTTCCCTGCTTCTGATTGCAGCGCAGTCTTGAAGTTGCAGTAACCTCATGAAAGGGGTCTTGCGGTTTTATATATATATATATATATATATATATATATATATATATATATATATATATATATATATATATATATATATATATATGCAAAGAATATGGGACTTAAAACTATGCCTTGCAGTACCCCGCTCGTCAAGCTGGGTCAGTCAAATGCACTTTGGCACATACTCTCCATCTGTGGGCCAGACCACGATCCACATCCACGAATCTCTATACCTTGCGATTTATTCTACCCACAATCTTTACATCTGGTACTTTATCAAAAGGTGTTTGAATGTATGGGGGACATAACATCTTGGGTCATTTATTTTCCTAAGCCCATTTATTAAGCATATGAGAAAACAGTTCGTTCAGCATCATCCTTACGAGATCTCCTTTCGTCATCAGTTATTACTGTAGCATCTTCAAAAATCTGATCACGTTTCTACCCCGATTTCTTGTCATAATTTACCTCAAACTGTAAAGCTGTTAGGTCTATCATTCTCGACCTGGAGGCCAAGGTCATTGGTACATACTGAGTCCCCCGGCGATCGACCAGGGATAGACAGAGGTCAGGGTTCATTTCTAAGGCCAAAGTGGAGTGCATTGTTAACTCTGTTTAGTCAGAGGTATAAAATTAACTGATGTTTTCCCGTCATTGCTACACACAGGAACATAAACCTGTCTGAAAATATGTTGTTGGATTTGGAGAAAGATTACACCTCCCCTCCCTCTCCCCCTCCCTCCCTGAGGTATTACGAGCCGGAAATAGATGAAAGGTCACAGTAGGCCAAGGTCACCTCTCGTGACGAGGAACTTTAAAGACGAACTTTGACCTTACTTCCTGGGAATGTTTCCCTGAGGGGCAGGAGTAAGAAGTCTTCCATGGAAATGTGACCTCACTTCCAGGGTATGTTTCCCTGAGGGGCAGGAGTAAGAAGTCTTCCAGGGAAATGTGACCTCACTTCCAGGGAATTTTCCCCTGAGAGGTCTTCCAGGGAAATGTGACCTCACTTCCAGGTTATGTTTCCCTGAGGGGCAGGAGTAAGAAGTCTTCCAGGGAAGTGTGACCTTCCTTCCAGGAGTCTGGTCGATGGGAGAAGTCCTCTCTATTGATTTATAATCTCGTTACTCCGTGCCCAGCAGCTTACAAGGATGGGCCACGTACGTTTAACAATACCCTTTGGCTCGAAGGACTTCGACGTGAACAATGTCATTCCAGTTGTTTTCGTATGGTTGGTATTCTTGGTTATTATTTCCTGTATTTCTTATACATTAGGCGTCCTCCCTCCCTCGTGACATTTTCTGTGACTGAAATCGTTTAAAATGGTATAAAGATTCATTAATGTATTGAAATAGGCGAAACAAATGTATTTTCACTGCTTTGATGGTACTCATGATAAGTATAATTTGCATCACACATGCATTTGAAACACACTTTTAAAGGGAAAATTATTGGAAAAGTAAATGGATGAATTGTCATTTGCAAAGTATTATGTTGTTATGAAAGAATACGACAAGAAACCGTAATAAGAGCCTAATAGTTTTGCTGAAGATGCATTTGATCAAGTAGATAGAATTATGCCAATTATCAGAACATCCTTACTTTACTCCTGAGGGAAATTGTCAAACCAACACACACACACACACATTAATGTTCCTTCAGCACACGACTCTGGAGTGACGACACATGTTGAAAAGATACGAATCTAAACACGAAATATTGTATGATTGAATGAGGCTTGAAAGTCCCCTTGATGGCTGTTGTAACCATTCCGTTCACCAGGAGGACTTACGATAGGGAATGGAACACAGAAGTAATGACGAGACTTCGCTTGAAATGCGAATGATTGATTGATTACTCATCTGACGTGACAAGAACATAATGGTTACGTTGAATTACGACCACAGTGTCAAGAAATGTGAGTTGATGAGCTTTGAATATTACATCATTGATGGATAGCTCTCATTTTGATTTAATCATGTTTTCTCTTCTGCAAAATAAAGAGAATATATATGTGATGTATATCTTAATATCACCCACAGTAATGTTCTCCCTGAGAGATAGCAGATGATAGATACATAGAAGTATCTGGTTATTTCATTCAGGGAAATTCCTCCTTCATCCCTCCAGTTGTACTCGATAGTTTCCCTATCTTGTGTAGTGGTAATGCCAAGTTAAGAGGATCTGGCGTACCAATATGTGATCAGACCTAGGAGAGTGTATCAAAAGACTTCGTCCTGTGTTTCAAAATGTAGATGGCAGCTAATGTATAGATACATTTTTGGTTGAGTGTACGTACTTCCAGACTTTACTGAAGTGGTTTCTGCTGTTTCACTCTACACACTTGGCTCCTTCGTCATGACAGACCAACGCCTTCCTTCATACCATCACAGTATGATACAAACGCTTCCACTGCATCAAATACTTAAGTCATTTTGTTGGGCTTTTCGCTTTGAATATCCTTAGACATGATGAGTTATCTTACCGCATTATGTAACCATGACAGACGCTCTCAACCCCTTACACTTGAACTTCACCACACTTGCAGTGTGTATCACCTTGCACGCCTTGTTTTCACTCCCTTCCCTCACTCCTACTCGAAAGGTGGTCCCCACACCCTCAAACCTCTCGGCTTCGTCTTACAGCCCTAATATATCAGATTTTCCCCCTTGGGGAAAAGAAAAAGTCTTTACGACCTTCATCCTCTTACATCGTCATCCATCCCTCTCACATTCCACACACACACACACACACACACACACACACACACACACACACACACACACACACACACACAGGCACACACACAGGCACGCGACCCTGCAACCCTTGCCGACAGCTATTACTGACTGACCCACATCACCACCACCACCACTCTCGACCCTGAGGCCCACAAGCAGGTTTTGTAGGGGAAATGCTTGCAGGGGTGGTGGTGATGGGGGTTTGGGTGGGAAGGGGGAAAGGGAAGGGAGGGTCCTCAGCCCACCTCAACCCCGGCAGACCAGCGGAAAAGGCCAGGAACACTTGAAACCACCTTAGGTAAACGTGGCTGGCCCACTAAGGTGGTTTATTGTATACTCTGGAGCCCTTACCTTCGCCGTCCATAGTTTTCTTTATACTCTCTCTCTCTCTCTCTCTCTCTCTCTCTCTCTCTCTCTCTCTCTCTCTCTCTCTCTCTCTCTCTCTCTCTCTCAGTAAAATCGATGTCGAATGAATTCAGCTCTCGATTCCTCATGTAAATAAGGCCACGGCACCTTAAAGCTCAGCCTTTTGGGGGTGTGTGTGTGGGGGTGTGTGTGGGGGTGTGTGTGGGGGTGTGTGTGGGGATGTGTGTGGGGGTGTGTGTGGGGGTGTGTGTGTGGGGGGTGTGTGGGGGTGTGTGTGGGGGTGTGTGTGGGGATGTGTGTGGGGGTGTGTGTGGGGGTGTGTGTGGGGGTGTGTGTGTGGGGGTGTGTGTGTGGGGGTGTGTGGGTGGTAGGTGACCAAGTGGCTCATCTGGGACGAATTTACATCTTTTACGGTAAGGGGAGGGAGTGAGATAGGGGGGAGGGGGAGGAGGAGGGGGGAGGTTCTCCACGAGCGTCCGGTCGGTCACTTCCCTCCTTCCTCCTCCCCCCTCCCTCCCCATTTCCCTCCCCTTCCCTCCTCAAGATCAACGTAATAGTTATTTGACATTTGGCTCACGCTGGAGGATAGTCGTTGGGATCCCACGGGTGTAAACCTCCCTGGCACACACACACACACACACAACACACACACACACACACACACACACACACACACACACACACACACACACACACACACACGCGCAAATGACAAGGGAGGTAAGTGGCATTCTACTGAGAGCCAGAATTTCCTTCACGTTCATGTGTTGTGAGATACACACATGATGAGCCGTGCTTTCGCTCTGAGCGCGGAATATATCTGGCAACAGTGTGGGTTTCCTCAGCTGAAGACCCACACATAGAGAGAGAGCAGCCGGGGGAAATGAATGGAGTGATCTAAGAATTAGACAGGGGAGGGGAAAAACACCCCCATCCCTCAAGACATCGACCATTGGAAGAGAGAGAGTAAAGGGAGAGATAGGATTACGTTTGAATCTCTAATTGGCCATGACGAAGCAGAGAGAGAGAGAGAGAGAGAGAGAGAGAGAGAGAGAGAGAGAGAGAGAGGTTACCGCTGGAAGATTAGCAAGCGGGAAACGTTCTATGGGGCGTGAGGGAAGGGAGTGTGTGTGTTTCGTCAGTAACATGGTCGTAGATCCGTGTGACGAGCTAAACCAAGAGGAGGTGTGACTACAGATCCCGCCAGAAGATGCAAGAAAACCCGACTATACACGGCAGAATTACGAAGACAAAATCCTCCGGTCTGTTCGTACAGTGTTGCCCTCCCTCGTATAGACAGACTGTAATCAGATTTGTAAATATCACGTACTGATCACTGAGCTGGGCAAGATTATCCAGTGAGAGGCGGATTCCCCTCAGTCATTACCTCCACACGTACAAGGTAATGATGACATTAACCCATGGTGGAGTGTAACGTGGATGTGCGTGGATTAAGATCCAGCCTTGTATGAGCGAGCTGTGTGTTATGGACGGGGGAGTGTGGGTGTTCGTTGAGGTAGCGGACGACGGTGAGGAAAGATGGCGAAAACGCTTAGCCATTGGTGGAGGTGAGTGAGGATGATGACCCATCGCATAGGATCTCTATGGTCATCATCAAATGAAGGAACTTGGGGAAAACCGATCATTTACGAGGGATTACAAGCACTTGTTGCTTCTAAAGGACCTGTTAATTGCGGCGATAAGAGAGAGAGAGAGAGAGAGAGAGAGAGAGAGAGAGAGAGAGAGAGAGAGAGAGAGAGTCGATGAACTGAAGAGGTTGAAGATTAATACCGAGGCAAAAGACGGTGGAGGAAATAGATAATAGTGTGGAGAAATTGAAGAAAACTGAGACTAAATGTGGACAATAAAGTATCGCAAGTATGAGGGGGAAACAAGGGAGAAATTACACGAGAAGGGGAAATGGAACTGGACGAAAGTGTCTCGTGTGCCCAGGTCAGTTAAGGGAACCTTATAACTGGCGTTTGACAACGAAGTGACGAAGCAAGATCATCAGGTGTGTGAGAGCAATTGGGAGAGTGTTGGACGGGAGGGGGACAATCATTACCGCTGGCGAGTCGGAGAAGCAAGAGATCAAAGCGAGGATGAACACAAAAGGAAAAAGAAATGGTGTGGATGATAGTGTGTGGGGGAGATGAACGTCAGCGAGGACTGATCTTGGTGTGAAGGATAGTGTGTGAGGGAGGTGAACGTCAGCGAGGACTGATCTTGGTGTGAAGGATATTGTGTGGGGGAGGTGAACGTCAGCGAGGACTGATCTTGGTTGAGAAAGTGTTAGCAAAAAAAAAAAGGCTGGAGTTATCAAACTAATTCTTAGTGAGGATCATCGTGTTGAGGGGGAGTATATTCTGAGAAGGAGATATAAAAATTCGGGAAAGAACGAGACGATTAAGAGGGGCGTACATTAAGGCGAGCAGGGGACAAAGAACCACAGTAGATTTAATTGATGAAGGATGATGAAATTAGAGATTTATAGAAGAGCATAAGGCCTTTTTTTTTTTCTCTTCATTCTGGAGGTATTAGGAAGGTTCAAAGCCAGACTCTCGGAACAGGTGAAATGATCCTGGATAAATTGAGGGGTAAATGTGACATACGAAGGAGAGGAGTAGAGAGGGATGAATTATGTGAGTGATGAGACGAGTTAAAAAGTGTATTATTCTAGATTACTATATTTTGAAAGGTATTAGAACTAGAAGACCAGCATACAAAGAGTACTTGTATGTACATATGAATTACTAAAAGTTAAAGTGGAGGAGTTAAGTGCGAAATCCTCGTCCATTGAAGGGTATCCGTACTTGAAGAAGACAAAGGAGAGATAGAAGTGGTGGAAACACATTAGTGTTATTATCGGATGAGTTAAGGAGTTGCAAATATTTGAACCTAGAGTGTTTGAAGACAGTATGGTGTTAAAGATCACATTGGAAACAAGGCAATAGTGGTTGAAAAAAGGAACACATAACTCTTGGAGAGATTACAGTAAAGCGGCATATGAATATGGTAGGCATACGGCAGGGTGTGACGTATGGGTGTTATTGGCTTCGAAAACCAGCATAGGGTTCACTGTTTTATCGTTTTCATTGGCCGGCTTGGCTCAGGTAAAAAACATTCCCTGGGCTTGACCATCTCGGATGAAAGAGAAATTGATGTAGAGTAAAAAACGGTGTAAAAGAAATGTACCCGAGCTCCTCAGAAGGAAATACAAAAGAGAATTTCACATCTTCATTGTTCGTAGAAGGAAGGAAGTACCGTAACGGTCAAGCCTCGGGTAACCGGGCATCACATATAAGCCATAGGAAGTATCAGCCAGGGGCGGGTGCCGTGGGTCCAGGCCATAGCGGATTCGGCACTCAAAGAGGGGAAACTCACAGGAGCAGTGGCAGAAATAATATCTGTAGAACAGAGAGAGGGCAACAACATCATGGAAGATGGAATGAGATTGTTGAAGAGAGGTTGACATTAGGAGAGTTAATAAGGCGAAAGGTTTTTGATTCCTTTCTGACTTGGTGAGAGGTGGAAGAAGAGTCATCCCAGATAATGGGTGATATTAATCTTTAGGAAACTGAATAGTTTTTGAGATATGGAATTTTGGAAGGGAATTATTGGCGTAGAACCTTCCCCTTTTTTTTCTTTTTTCTTGAAACTGCGCGAGAGTTATGATTTGCGGCAGATGTGCGCTGGAAACACTCAGAAAGAGGCAGAGAGGGGTGGGTGGGTCATCATTCGTCTGTGTTGAACTTGATGTTTTCAGAAACAATATTGGAGGATGAGAATACTTTTGTGTGAACCATTGCTTCGTGGGAGTGATCATGTGATGGTAAGGTTTAGGGCTACGTTCTTGGAGACTCTGGTAGCCCAGGGAGGGGAAATCTAAAGGACATAGGTATGTTTGGGACGATTATAAGAAAATAGGTAAAAGCCTAAAGAATAAATTGGAAAAGAGTTGTGAATAATGGTGATGGTGAGTGTGGGCATTCATCCTAGGTTGTGCCAGCACGGGGGAGATATGTGGACTCTGGTTAGAATGATCATGGGAAAAAACTTATCTTTAATGGAAACGAGACATGGTTCAGTAGATGTGAAGATATGTAAATTATCTCGAGATATGTTATGGAGAAGGTATAGATGATCTCTTAGATCACACACACACACACACACACACACACACACACACACACACAGGCCGATGAACGATAACAGAACTAAGCAGAAATTGCCACATGTGATGAGATGGAAAGAGATAGATAGATAGATAGATAGATAGAGAGAGAGAGAGAGAGAGAGAGAGAGAGAGAGAGAGAGAGAGAGAGAGAGAGAGAGAGAGAGAGAGATTTCAAGAAGGGGTTCATGGCATTAGAGACAAATGAACGTGAGGGAACATCTCTTGCGAGTTTTGGTCTGGTGATGGGGAAATCTGACACACACAGGAGAAATGTGCGAAGCAGTGGACAGTAAATTTCAGTCAGTGTTTACAAATGAAGACATGGAACCCATTACGAAAGAGGGTTTTTGTTTAAACCTTTGGAAGATCCGGTTGAGACTGAACACACACACACACACACACACACACACACACACACACACACACACACACACACACACACACACCGGAACCAGATAGCATAGCCCCATGGATGTTGAAGGAGTAGTAGCGAGGCGTATTTCTCTGAGCCCTTTTGGAGATAATGCACAGAATTCAGCAGCAACTGGGATAGTCCCGAGGGAGTGGAAATATGAAGATACTGTTCCACTATACAAGATGGGAGATCAAGGTGAGATCACTGAATATCACTGTATCTAAAATATCAGAGAACATATATTTGGAAAATGTATTTACAACTTCTGCATTACGTTGTACCTTTGAATGATGGCCAGCCCTGCTTCCAGAGGTGCAAGATTATGTGTTAATAAAGTGACTGATTCCTGTGAGAGAGAATAGCACGTAGTGGGAAGGGATGAGAGGACTTGTATCTATCTAGATGCCACAGAAGCGTTCGCTGAGGTGCCTCTTACTAAGTTACTAATAGCATTTATAACGCAGGCTAATTACAATCACTCGGGAGCATGGTCGGACAATGGATCAGAGGATATCTGAATGGGAGAGTGGAGAGAACAGCGGTCCAGATGATGATGGTGTTCATCAAGGAAGGAAATCAGGAGTGGAGTACCACTAGGACCACTCATGGAACCTGTTCTGTTCTTGGCAAATATTTATGTATACTTGATCTATCAGAAAGGGGGATCCGATCGTGTGTTAGCATGTTTTTGTCCATGATACAAAATCAAGTGTTAACTTATGTTCTAGAAGACTGTGAATGACTGCAGGGGGAAAGGGATTTGAATGACTTGGTATGTTGGTGAAGAGTAGGCGGACGACGAAGCCCAACCAATGTACTATAAGAATGGGATGGGGTTATAAGGCCGACCACGATGGGACTATAAGGTTAACTGAGGTGGCGTTAGAGAATTGAGATATTTGTCAGAATGATCTTAAGATTATAATACCTCACACACTATCACGGTGATAGCCACTCTAGGGAAAGTATGAGTGCAAACATGAGAAAAGTACTTGTGAATCAGGACGGGATATGTGTTCAAGAATATGTACACCCAATGATTGGAAGTTAATCCTGAATACGGGGCATCTTTCTGGATCCTCCTCCATTCACGGTATCTTACAGACGAGTCTGGAAGAGTGGGGGGAAAAATATGTACTCACTAGAATGGTGCTCGAATTGGCTGGTCTGGCCTATGAAGAGAAGAGGTTGAAAATACGTGATGGGATGGGAAGGGGTCTTATTCCGACCTACGAGATTCTCAATAGACAAGCTATTTGGATAATGATAGAGTTTTGAAAGGCTGAGTACCGGAGGGCCGGAGGAGAGAATTGGAACGTACGAAGGAAACAAAAGAGAGGGTTATGTCAAGGTAGCTTTAAGAAATAGACGAAATGACGATCGGAATCCATTAAGTGGGTGGGCAGTGAACTTTAGATGCTTTTAAATCAAGATTGGACAAACGATTTTAGGTATTACACACACACACACACACACACACACACACACACACACACACACACACACACACACACACATATATATATATATATATATATATATATATATATATAGAGAGAGAGAGAGAGAGAGAGAGAGAGAGAGAGAGGAGAGAGAGAGTTTGGGCCCCGCATGATTTCGAGTTCTGGGCGCAGCAGTCGGCCCACACCCAACCCAGGTGCTCATCCTCCCCTCGGGGCCGGCCGCTTTTCCTACACCACCTCTACAGCCGTCTTTTGTTCAACGTCACTTGTGAACCCTAAGATACAAATACATTAGAACGAAATAGAACGAAATGGCGTGACCCGCTGGTAGACCTCTGTCAAGATACGCGATTGCCACGTGTATGACCAGTCTCGCTACCCAATCAGGATAGAGAATGAACCGTATATAACCATTCAGGCAATCCAGTCGAGCAAAAAAAAAGGCTAGTTTATGTTAATGGCAGGTTTCCCATGCTCCACTGTTCAATATCTTCGTATAAATTTGAACGTGTGTGTGTGTGTGTGTGTGTGTGTGTGTGTGTGTGTGTGTGTGTGTGTGTGTTTGATCACAGTATAGGGAGGGGGTTCTGCGCCCATAGGACCCCATCCTTTTAGCCTTTTTTCCTCTGTCATATATGACGTCCGTATGCAGTCGGCATTTCCAGTCATATAAATAAGCTTAGTTGACTTTGCTACGATAAATTTCTTATATATATATATATTTTTTTCGAAAAAGGTTCTTTTCCACTTAGTTTCTTGTTATGGCTTCTGGTCGCTTTATCTTCGCGTCTTTCGAAGAAATGGCCGGAGTCGCCATTGTCAAAACCCGGGGTCAAGAAACTTCAAAAGATTGTGATCAAGTCACGTCTTACTTCTCTCTTCCTCGTTGGGGACATTTATGGTCTCTAACCTCTCGCTGTAGCACTCGTCTGTGTGTGTGTATGTGTGTGTGTGTGTGTGTGTGTGTGTGTGTGTGTGTGTGTGTGTATGTGTGTGTGTGTGTGTGTGTGTGTGTGTGTGTGTGTGGTGAGCACTTCAGGGAAACAGGTAACACAATGCTCTGGTCAATAATTAGGTTACCTGGGGGAAGGTCTTTGTTAATTTCCATCTCGTTAATAGTACACCTTACCCACAGCCACCACTGTGTACTCTGCTCCGGAGCGATGCTATGGTGAGTTTTAAGAAGCGGCTTATCTCACTGTCCAGTGATTCCCATCGGCCTCGAAGCGTTTCCCACGTACCGGAATAAAACCATTTTGTGATCATCTCTGTAAGTGTACCTTGTCCTTTGTTCCTGCCTCCGGTTGCCTGTGCCATCTCGGTTCATTCCGTTACTTGGAAACGAAAGTTTTGCTTCTTTAAAGAGAGAGAGAGAGAGAGAGAGAGAGAGAGAGAGAGAGAGAGAGAGAGAGAGAGAGAGAGAGGAAAGAAAAAGGCAACCTCCTCGTTCCTTTATTCATACGTCATGCTTCACGACGCCTGGACGTTTGGTTTGAATCGCATTGTCCCTCTCTCTCTCTCTGGAGCCACGACTTGTGTCACGGTGGGTCATTTTAAAAGGTCTTCGATGGCTTTGTAGTGAGAACTTCCTGTCTTGAGTCTACTACTTGAATCGACCGTAGACTACATCCCCGCGATGCAGACTCCTCCCAAGAAACACACACACACACACACACACACACACACACACACACACACACACACACACACACACACACACACATAGCTCGGGTCCCCAGAAACACCACCGCCACCCACACTCCGACCCACCGCCACCCCCTGGGGTCAAATCTCCTCCCGTCAGTCCCAACGCCGTTGATCCTGGTGTACTGAGCTAAAGCCACCTACGTACACTCGGCCCAGACCGCCCACACCAGGCTACTAATACTTACCTACCTGCCTGCCTGCCTACACTCACTCGCCTACCCAACTCGCCCACACAACGATCGATCTCGCCCAGCGCACGCCGTGGCGGCCACCGCGCTGGGCTGGACGGACGAGGTTGTGAGGACGTGCCGCGGGTTCTCAGCTTTAACCCACTAATGTAAACATGCCCTGGTGCCGACCCCCATTGGCCAGAGGGCCGGGCAAAATGCTTCCCCGAGTACCTGCATGGTCGCGGGTGTGTGGGGGCCGCTTGCGATAGTAGAGTAGATGGTACCATTGTTCCCTCTTGTTCCCAGTGAACCGCGAAGGAGGGAGGGTCGTAGCCCTGCCAGTAGGAGCAGGTCTTTCTGCTTCTGTGTCCCTCTTTGCCTGCTTCTGTGTCCCTCTTTGCCTGCTTCTGTGTCCCTCTTTGCCTCTCGTGTTTCTTGTGGCTACTCACTCTCCTATTCCCTCCCCCATACCTCCTCCCCCATACCTCCTCCCCCACACACACGCACGCACCTCATGTCCTCCACGCTTCTTCCCCTCCTTCCCCCACATTCTTCCACACCCACAGTCCACATACCTCTCCCACATGCTTCCACATTATATACCACGACTTTTTTTTTGGCTCTTCCACCATCCATCCGGGTCTTCCCACACCCTGGACTTTCCTTGAAACACCTTACGTTCCCTCGCCCTGAAGATTCTCCCACATATTTTGTATTCATGTGAGTCCTCCACGTCCTCCACTCCTCCTGAGTCCACCAAGTCCTCCACTCCTCCTGAGTCCACCACGTCCTCCACTCACTCTGAGTCCACCAGCATCCTCCACTCCTTCTGAGTCCTCCACGTCCTCCACTCCTCTAGAGTCCACCACGTCCTTCACTCCTCCTGAGTTCCCCACATCTTCTACGCCCTCTAAGTCCTCCACGTCTTCCACATTGTTCCACGTTTTTATTCGTCCTCTGTGTTCTGTAACTCCATCTACCCCTCTCCACTCCCTCCACGTTCATCCACTCCCTCCACGTTCTTCCACACCCTGAACGTTCATCGACACCCTATTCGTTCACCCACGCCTTCCAAAATCTTGAACGCCCTCCCGTTTTCCAAAAGTTTTCAAATGCCCCCCTCCCCCCCTTTCCACACACACACACACACACACACACACACACACACACACACACACACACACACACACAGTCGACCAGTGTAGATCTTAGCTTATTTCCTCCACACTGATCGACGCCTCACCACTCCTCTCCTCGATACTCCACTCCATTTGTCCTCTCCACGCCCATCCTCGGCGTGCCACGCCTCCTTCGCACGACACTCCCGTCTCCCCACACGCCCATCTACACCCTTTTACTGGCCCTCCACGGCCCAACCACACTACCATCACTACATCCCTCCACAACCCTCCACGTCTCTCCACGTCCCTCCACGTCCCTAAACAAATACTTCCCTCCAAGTACAGCCAGGTCCCTCCATAGCCCAATGCGTCAAACCACTCCCCTCCACAACCCACAGTTCCCCTCCACAACCCACCATTCCCCTCCACAGCCCATTTTATCCCTCCACAACCCACTACTCCCCTCCACAACCCACCACTCCCCTCCACAACCTACCGTTCCCCTTCACAGCCCACCACTCCCCTCCACAACCCACCGTTCCCCTCCACAACCCACCGTTTCCCTCCACAACCCACCACTCCCCTCCACAACCCACCACTCCCCTCCACAACCCACCGTTCCCTTCCACAACCCACCGTTCCCTTCCACAACCCACCGTTCCCCTCTACAACCCACCGTTTCCCTACACAACCCACCACTCTCCTCCACAACCCACCGTTCCCCCTCCACAACCCACCACTCCCCTCCACAACCCACCGTTCCCCCTTCACAACCCACCACTCCCCTCCACAGCCCATTTTATCCCTCCACAACCCACTACTCCCCTCCACAACCCACCACTCCCCTTCACAACCCACCACTCCCCTCCACAGCCCATTTTATCCCTCCACAACCCACTACTCCCCTCCACAACCCACCATCCCCTCCACAACCCACCACCCCCCTCCGCAACCCACCACTCCCCTCCACAACCCACCGTTCCCCTCCACAACCCACCACTCCGCTCCACAACCCACCACTCCGCTCCACAACCCACCACTCCCCTCCACAACCCACCGTTCCCCTCCACAACCCATCACTCCCCTCCACAACCCACCACTCCGCTCCACAACCCACCACACTCCAAGCCTCTCCACGCCCCGCTCTCCCGGCAGCATCCCCCGGGTCAGCGGAGCGGGGAGACACGTGAAACAACAAGGACTAATTACCCCAGCACTTGTTTACATTACCAACCTTAACGTGTCCTGCCCCGGTGTGAGGAGTGCTTGTCTTACCCCCGCCCGCCTGTTTCTTGGAGTGGGTGGTGTTGCTGAAGTCAACTGTGACGTTGCTGTGGTCCACCTGTGGTGTTGCTGGCCTTGCTGTGGTGTTGCTGGCCTTGCTGTGGTGTTGGTGGCCTTGCTCTGCTCACCTGTGGTGTTGCTGTGGTTCACCTGTGGAGTTGCTGGCGTTGCTGTGGTCATCTGTGATGTTGCTGATGTTGCTGTGGTCACCTGTGGTGTTGCTGTGGTCCACCTGTGGTGTTGCTGTGGTCCACCTGTGGTGTTGCTGTGGTCCACCTGTGGTGTTGCTGAGGTTGCTGTGGCATCGCTAGGGCTGCTGTGGTCCTGGAGAATGCTTGTGGCTCGGAACTAGCGGTGTTGTCAGTCGTGCCACTCTCCCACGCCACAGACCACTCTCCCACGCCACACACCACTCCCACGTAACAGACCACACCCACGCCTCAGATAAATTCCACACAGATCTGTGTGGAATTTATCTGAGGCGTGGGTGTGGTCTGTGGCGTGGGTGTGGTCTGTGGCGTGGGAGTGGTCTGTAGCGTGGGAGTGGTGTGGGCGTGGGAGTGGTCTGTTACGTGGGAGTGGTGTGTGGCGTGGGAGAGTGGTCTGTGGCGTGGGAGAGTGGTCTGTAGCGTGGGAATGGTCTGTGGCGTGGGAATGGTCTGTGGCGTGGGAGAGTGGTCTGTAGCGTGGGAATGGTCTGTGGCGTGGGAATGGTCTGTGGCGTGGGAGAGTGGTCTGTGGCGTGGGAGTGGTCTGTAGCGTGGGAGAGTGGTCTGTGATGTGGGGGTGGTCTGTGGCGTGGGAGAGTGGTCTGTGGCGTGGGAGTGGTCTGTGACTTGGAGTGGTCTATGACGTGGGAGTGGTCTGTGGCGTGGGAGTGGTCTGTGATCTTGAGGGTGTCTCTGGTGCTGGGCTCATCTTTAGTGTGGGGCGCCTGTGTTCTGTGACAGTCGCGTCTGTGCTGGAATTTTCTTTGATGTCCTTTTTGGATATCTGTGCTGTGGATGTCTGTACCCTGTGTGTTGCTTTTCGTGTAAGGAAATGTTTCTGCGAAACACATTTCTGGAGTAAGGGGCTGCGTTTGGTCTGTGTTCCGTCTGTACTGTCAGAAATTCTCTTGTGCAGTGGGATTGTCTGTGGCGTTTGGGTTGTCTGTGGTGACCGGATCGACTGTGCTGTTGATGGCCGTGATGTGTGGTTTGTCTGTGGTGTGTGGTTTTGTCTGTGGTACGGAGGGTTTGCCCGTGGCGTGGAGGTTGTCTGTGGTATGTGCTCTGTCTGTGATGTGAAGGTCGTCTCTTGTGTATGGTCTGTTGGGATATGGACGACTCCTGTGGCGTGAAGGCTGTCTGTGGGATGCTGTTTGTCTATGCCACCAGAGACTGTCTGTCCTCCGAAACTCCTCTGTGCTATGGATCGTGTCTGTTGAGAGTGTGGAGGATGTCTGTTATTCGCATGGTGTCATCTCTGTGGGACCTGTCTGTTAATTGGAGGGCTCTCCGTAATGTGGACATCCCTCGGTGCGTGAGGTGACATGTAGGTAGAGGTTAAGGGGGTGTGAAGGGGGTCTTTCTAATGTGTGGGGTGGAGGAGGAGGAGGGAGGAATTATTTGTTAATGTGGGTTGTCTTTGTCGGGTGTTGTTATCTGGTGTGTAGAAGCTGTCTGTGCTGTGGGCAATATGTGTGCTGTGGAAGCTGTGTTGTTTGTACCGCTCGTCTGTGAAGTGTGGGGCTGTGTGGGGGGACAGAAATGATCTATTGCATGGGAGATTGTCCATTAGGGTCGTTCGTATTATGTCGTCTGTCTGACATTGGATGTCATCTACTGAGTGGATATCATCTGTGGTTTTGGAAATGCCTGTTATTTTCTCTCTTCTCTCTGAAAGGTATTATAGTTGTGTGTTTGTCTCTCGTGTGGGACGTGTCTGTACTGTGGGGGATATCTTTACTGTGGATACTGTGGGTGCTATGGCCACAGTATGCTGTTTAAGGTTCTGCTTGTCCTTGAGTATGGAGACAACATTTCCAACCTTCGTCAACAAGTTTACCACGTCCTTGTGTAACCTCTAGACCTCAGCGGGAGTGATGACGTCCTCATGTGGGAGCGTGGGATGGTCCCCATGTGGGTGAACACCGAGGTGTTCACGTGGGAGATGTGTTGGTCACACACACACACTCACCGCCAGCAGGAATATTTGACATCATCCTCTTCTCTCCAAAGCGACCTCCTCAACGAATAAAAGACAACAATAAAGTCCTCACTCAAGACTTAATATAAGAGACTAATCCTCTTACGAGAGAGAATATCTCTACGGTAAACAGGTTCGAGCCCCATATGTAAAGGATCAAATGACTGAATGACAAAATACCAAGGTTTCTTATATATTTGACTCTTTCTCCTCTCTTGACTTCGGGGAATGTGAGAGGGAAGGGGGCAGTGAGTTCCTGGGGAGCCCCCGTAGCGTCATAGCCTTACAGTCTATTCCCTCCCAGTGGTAGGCTTTCGATTGTGTTTTGTTTTCCAGGACTGATAGATTACCCACTGGCAGCTGAGTCCCACTGAAGACCACTGTGGATAGTAATTATTCTGACACGCGATGAATAAAGTATTTTGACTCATCCAGAATGATGTTTTCATTCTTTTCTGTACATATGAATTCTGGGTACGCCATCCGAACGAATCTGTGTATATCTACGTATCTAGTCCAGGCATCTGAATCTCAGTAAGGAAATTGTAACAAATGGGTCGTTGAAGGCCGTCTGCCCATTACCTAACAAGCGGAGCTCACAACACCACTCCTGTTGTCCAGAGTTGATCATTAGAATCACAATGAAGTCTCAATTAAGGTGGAGAATGAAGTCAACTCACCTTCAGAAAACCTTTAGGATTTGTGGTATAAGTTCTACCCAGTGTAGTAGCCTGGACGCTTGGCTTGAGGGGGCAAGACAAGCCATGGCTGCCTGACGGACGGTCGGCCACAGCTACTGCGTCAGGATCTTCCTGGTAGGGTCCATCAAGATACAGAGATTCGCCTGCAGGATCTGCAGTTCCTCGAAGCCTCAAAGGATGGAGAAGACGAAGAGTTCGTCGTCCTGACTGAACACCCAAAGCTGGTCATTGTACTCACGTATAAGCTGTTAGGTGGAAGACCACGAGAACTTATAGAACAATTCAGAGATGTAGAATCAAGACCACGAGAACTTACAGAACAAGTCAGGTATGTAGAATCAAGACCACGAGAACTTATAGACCAAATCAGGTATATAGAATCCTTCCTCAATGGTTTTTAAACCCAGCCACAAGTATACTCTAGCCTAGGGACACCACCCTAATCAAACATTGAGTGGCCACGGGTAGGAAGCTACGGGGTTATGAAATTAAGAAAAAAAAGATGTGCATGATCAAAAAACCGTCGTCGTAAATGCGAATGATAAGAGACGTGTTTTGCCAACAGTATCCGAGTACACTAGAGGGAAAAAAAAAAAGATACACGTATACGAGATCACATATTGTATAAGACGATCGGAAACAATCATTATGACGTGAACAGACGATCGTCAGATACTTACTGTGCAAAGACAGAAGAGAATGACAATGTGGTTTTGATTGAGGGAGGTACCACCGAACATACACAGGACCTGAAAAGGATTTGACCAGAACCAGAAGAGCTGTTGCACATACAGGGGCTAATTAGCGAAGGATTACAATGGGTTACGTGAGGTCTGGTGCACCCTGTGTATTACTGGGGGATTGAATGCGGGGGGGAGGTACTCGAGCCAAGTACCTCTGTGTATCTGTGGGGGATTATGTGAGGTTCATGAGGTGTAGGTGCCCGCTTCCCCCAGTGTGTCTGTGATGAATCACACACATGGGGGGTTCGCGAGCCAGGTACCATCCACTCCCCAGTGTGTCAGTTAAGGATGATATGGGGTAGGCCAGCTAGGTACCTCTTGTGTGTCAATTAAGGATGACATGGGGATAGGCCAGTTAGGTACCTCTTGTGTGTCAATTAAGAATGACATGGGGTCGGCCAGCTAGGTACCTCTTGTGTGTCAATTAAGAATGACATGGGGTCGGCCAGCCAGGTACCTCTTGTGTGTCAATTAAGGATGACATGGGATAGGCTAACTAGGTACCCTTTACGTGTCATTCCTAAAACACAAGTTAGCGAGTCGGTCACAACCTTAAACACTATAAGAACTTCCCTCAGCGGAAGACTTATGCTTGCCTTGCACACGCCAGACCTGCCGATGGAACCCACCTCCTTTAGAATTACTGATGTGTACAAAAATTCCCCTCCAAAAAAAAATCTTTGAAAATTATGAATCGTAGATTCTGGCGTATATCCTATGGCCTCCACCAGCTGAGTTAGCCCTAGATAATACACCCCGGATAGATTGCTTATCTCCAGCAACAGGACGCCAATCTCCCCCCCAAGTATGAGAGGGACCGGAGACACTGGGGTGGGTGGTGGGCCTTGACTGAGGTTTGAAGGAGGAAGGGAGAAGGAGGAGGAGGCAAGGTGGATCACAGTATCACCACCAGCAGGGCTGAGGGAACTCCTCCTCCAGCCGCTGAGACATGACCAGCCACTGGGCTGGGGGATGGTAAATACCTGAGTGGGAGAGGGTCGCCTTTATTCTGGTCCGCATCATGAAATTTGGTGGTGTTCCTGGAAACCTCAGGGGAGGGAGGTCCAGATCGAAGGCAGGAGAGAGGAGAGAGAGAGAGAGAGAGAGAGAGAGAGAGAGAGAGAGAGAGAGAGAGAGAGAGAGAGAGAGAGAGAGAGAGAGAGAGAGGCAACAAAGAACAAGAAACAAAAAAAAATTAAAATGAAATACCAGATTGAACAGATAAAGTTTTATTTTTTTTCCCCAACACTGAATTCACACACACACACACACACACACACACACACACACACACACACACACACACACACACACACACACACTCAGTGACTTCAGCTTCAGCACGACCTAATTTATCACTCGATAAAAACACCTGAATTGAGATAAACTACAACAGTTAGCAGCGTGCAGCAGCACTAGTATGCCGAGCCGAACGTGAGCAAATAGCACGCGTCGAACCAGGAGGCCAGTGGTCCTGGGTATGGTGTGGTCTCTGTGAGGACCTCCTGTATCCAGGAAGCCACTAGTGCTGGGTATGATGGGGTCTCTGTGTGGACCTCCTGCACCAGGAAGCCAGTGGTCCTGGGTATGGTGTGGTCTCTGTGAGGACCTCCTGCTCCAGGAGGCCAGTGGTCCTGGGTATGATGTGGTCTCTGTGAGGACCTCCTGCTCCAGGAAGCCAGTAGTCCTGGATATGGTGTGGTCTCTGTGAGGAACTCCTACACCAAGAGAACAGTGGTCCTTGGTATGGTAAGGTTTGTGTGAGGACTTGTACCAGAAGGCCAGTGGTCCTGGATACGGTGGGGTCTCTGTGAGGACCTCCTGTATCAAGAGGCCAGTGGTCCTGGATATAAACGGACCCTACGGACCGTGACGTCCTCCTTACATCGTTATCTTTTGATCTTCAGGTCACTTTCTCCGGGTATTTACCACCGTCTCTGGTTGAATGGTTCTCTATCACACACTCGCTCCCTCGTCTCCCTCCCTCCCACCTTCTACTCGATTCCCTCCTGACCCTTTAACTCCACATCAGGGCAGTGTTAATGACCTCTTACAGTGGCTCTTTAGTTCCATTTCTTTTTTTTTTATTTCTGTCAGAGATTTTACTCCTCTCTCTCCTCCTCACCTTCTGACTCCACCATCCACTTCCTCTTACACCACCGCTTCCATATTTCCCCGCCCGTAGTGTCATTGACCAAGTAATATACAGCGGTATTTGTTGCTGTCGTACATTTAGCACTTTTTTGCTCAGTCGTGATTTACAGAAGTGTGAGCGGAGGAATCAGGAAGGAGAGTGATAGATATCACGTTACACACACACACACACACACACACACACACACACACACACACACACACACTCAGCTTCATCACTCGACTCAGCTGCGTCATTCAGTAGGTTATCAAAGACACCCCCCTTTTTTTTCCTCCCTTTAGCGTATTCCAGCAAAGTGAGCTACGACATCTCCCTACACGCGTCGACGTATGTACCAGCAACACCAGGGGATTACACCATAGCCTGGGGGCGCCCCCCTACAGACGCCCCATCAGTATCTTACGTATATCTTTTTTTTTCCCCCTCTCTCTCTTCACGTACAGCAAAACTGAAAACGGAAGGATCACAAGGCCGTGGGGGGTACACACACACACACACACACACACACAGACACACACACACACACACACCACTCGGGGAAATTGATTCCTGCGGTGTTACGGCTTTAATGTGTGTGGGGTAAATGAGGAGGCACAGGGAGGGAGGGAGAAGTGGGGGAGAAAAAAAGCAAGACGTGAACCCACGTACCAGGAGAGGATCAAGTAGAGGATGCGGTCAGTCTGGACCTTGAACAACGCCTCTGCCACCAAAAGAACTAAACTGGGAGCTAAACTGGGATCCCAGTACTGGGATCCCAGTACTGGGATGCTAGTACTGGGATGCTAGTACTGGGATGCCAGTACTGGGATGCCAGTACTGGGATGCTGTACTGGGATGCCAAACTTCAGTGCGTGGTGGGTACAGACCAGTGGTGTAGGAGGGCCTCTGGAGGGGTCTCGTGTGAAAAAATAATGAACAGATGGATACCTGAAGCAGGTGAAGGAAAGAGACGAAGGAATGTCAGAAGAGGTTATGGAGAAGGTGCAAAAGTCAGGTGGTCTTTTTTAAAGGTGATGGAGAACTTAGAATGAATTGGGGACGAGGAGGAGAAATGAAAATATGAGAAAAATGAAACCTTGCGTGGGTGGGGGAGTAGAAAGCCTTGCGTGGGTGGGGAGTAGAAAACCTTGCGTGGGTGGGGTGGAATATAAAATCTTGCGTGGGTGGGGGAGTATAAACTTGCGTGGGTGGGGGAGAGTATAAGACCTTGTGTGGCTAAGGGAGTATAAAACCGTGTGTGGGTAAGGGAGTATAAAACCTTGTTGGGGGGTTGTGGATGAAGGAGGAGGAGGAGGAGGAGAGGAAATGAGCAGTGAATATCCGAAGCTATTCCCAAGTCCATCAGCAAGAAATTGACAGTTGAGGAACTCATCAGTTTTATTGACTGATTTGGAAGAAAGTGTTACGGAAGCGAAGGTGGCTGTGGTGTGCGAGGAAACGAATCATGAATATCAAAATGACTATAAGGTTGAGGTTACCTACCCTCTGCACGATTAGGAGGACGAAAGCGACTTTGGAAAGGATCGAAATCAAACGAAGGATGCATATGGAGGATCTAGACCTATTAAAAGGGTATGAACCGGTTCGGTGTCTAGGGCTGTGCTTCAATCCTCACTGAGCCTCAAGAGATGTTTTCAAGATTTCACTACAAGAAGAAGGTCTCAGTACCAAGAGAGAGAGAGAGAGAGAGAGAGAGAGAGAGAGAGAGAGAGAGAGAGAGAGAGAGAGAGAGAGCAATGGTCGTGCCTATTTTTAGGAAAGGTGACAGAGAAATTTTGCTCCAACCTATAGAACGGTATCTCGTGTAGTCTTTACCTTGGTAGATAATAATGAGTTGAGGGGACAAACTCTTGAGCATTTGGGAACAAAAGCTTTCGCCCAAAGCGAGGCATCATAAAGTCATAGCTTGGAGATCGTGCACTACCATTCCATTGGATTTCTATCTGCAGAGACAAGTAGATGAGTTGATCGTATGTTATGAGGCTGTCTGAAGGCAAGGGACGCTGTCTCCCACACCCAACCCAGGTGCTGATTTACCCGTCTGGAGTGGTCAGTTAATGGGTACCGAACTTAAGCAGGAGGGTGTGTGTGGGTGGGTGGGTGTGTGTGTGTGTGTGTGTGTGTGTGTGTGTGTGTGTGTGTGTGTGTGTGTGCATACATACGTAGGAGTAAAGATATGATATATATATATATATATATATATATATATATATATATATATATATATATATATATATATATATATATATATATAAAAGTTTACGAGACGGGGGCAACACGAATGTAAAACTCTCTCCCCGTTAACACAGAAATAATGGTAGTAACACACACACACACACACACACACACACACACACACACACACACACACACACACACACACACACACACACACACGCACACAACACACAAAACCAATCCCAAACATTTTTACTGTACACCCCAGAGATCCAGGCCAGAGGCGTCGCGAGCACTCTGCATTTATCATCCCGTTCAATATTGACTCGCTGGTATGGCTAGCGTGGCAGAGAAACCAAGAGCCCCACTTACAGAAGGCGGTTGTGAGGGCCAAGGGTATCCACGCTAAGGGCCAAGGGCGTCCACATCAAGGGCTACCCATGGCCACACCAAGGTGCACCGATGTCTACACCAAAGGCCATGTTGCCCTTGATGACGTACCACATTCATGCATACAGCCTTCTAACTGACCCTCAAGATGTGTGGAGTCTAGTGCACCAACTCCCTTACCAGGCCACGGTACACAAGCGGTACTAAGGTTATATCACACGGTACAGCTGCACCAGCTCCCTTACCAGGCCACGGTACACGAGCGGTACTAAGGCTATCACACGGTACAGCTGCACCAACAGGTAGTGCTGTCTGGTGGCGTTTGTAGGCGCCCCAGTGGGTCGAGAACAGCTGCTCGTTGCCAGTCCCCGACAGAGGCAGGAATTCTTTGACCAACCCATTGCGCTGTGCAGCGGGACACGTCTCTCGTACAGAGGATCCAGATCGGGTCAATTTGACAGGTATATAGACAGAGACAAGAGAATTTTGCGAGACTCATAAATATATAAAATGGATCTACAGATGTGGGTACTGGCTTATCTTAGTGACTAGGGGCTCAGGTACGTCAATATTCTACACAAATATTCCTGGTAACCTTTTCTCTTGTGTTCTACGGCCATATGACCCTCTTCTCTAATGTGCAATACCTGATGTGCATGAAATGGACTCTTCCTCACTGACTATTCGGTAGTCAATTTGCCAACAAACCCACTGAAGTACATTGTCGATGAAAGTGATTCCAGATAACTACTCCTCATCCCTCGACTTGGAACCCCTGCGACAGAGATATCACCTAAATCTGAAGAGCCAAATTAAGAGAATCCAAAGAATAATCGATGTTCCTTTAGCTATATAGATGCCATTGTTCCAGTGACATATCACAGGGATGAGAATGTATTGTGACTCCAGAATGATCTATTTGTCCACTTCGTCTGTGTCTTTACTGAGCCTAACATTCGACATCTTCTGCCACAGGCATCAAGGTCTGCCAGAGGCCCGCTGCCCCCTCTCCATTCATCCTTCACTTAGTCACTCTACACTTGTCCCACTGTCTCAGATGAAGCCAGGGCCACACCCATGTTTCTTTACCTCAAGAAAGACAAAAAAGAAAGGAAAGATTCCATCCATATTCCATCATGTTAGGTGAACACAGGACCCCCCAAACATGACCCATCACCGCAGAGGAACACAGGGTACCATACATATCCCATTCCCCAAGAGGAACGCAGGGCACCATACATAACCCATTACCCCAGATGGATACAGGGCACCGCACATAACCCATTCCCCAAGAGGAACACAGGGTACCATACATAAACCATTCCCCCAGAGGGATACAGGGCACCATACATAAACCATTACCCCAGATGGACACAGGGCACCGTACATAACCCATTACCCCAGAGGGTCACAGGGCACCGCACATAACCCATTACCCCAGATGGATACAAGGCACCGTACATAAACCATTCGCCCAGATGGATACAGGGCACCGTACATCACCCATTACCCCAGAGGGACACAGGGCACCGCAGCAAGACATCCCAGCATCAGGGGAAAAAAAACCTTAAACTCTAGGTAGCGCACGTCGGGTCCATAATCCCCTCTCACCCACCTCACCCTGAATCTCATCCCCTTTACGTCCCCAGCATTGTCAACCGCAACAGAAAACGAAGAAATTGTGCCAGCTTGAATCTTTACAGAAATGACCGAGAGGGTCGTTGAGGATATTTGATTATTTATGTGTCTGGATGTCTGTGACAAAAAAAAAAAAAGGAGAAAAAAGTCTCATGTGTTCCCCCCTTTCTCTCCAGCGACCTACATACGTTTTCCTCTCCGTTTGACGTTCTAGACCACGGAAGACGTCCATGACCTTCCTTCTCGCCGGCTCATATGAGTCGTCTTCCTCTCACGTGAACAGAAACCATTGGTTGGCTTCAAGACTACGTAAGGACCATGGCTCAGAGAAGGATGTTAGAGACATGAGAGTGTCGCCCTTATGATCTGTAGCATGTGGCAAGCTGGAATATAATGATAAGCCTCAACTGCTGTTGGTGTTGTGGTGTCTACCCCGGGGGTGTTGAAGTGGCCACTATTGCACGACAGCCAGAGGACAGGATTCCTTTGTCTCCCCCCCCACACACACGTGGAGACATATGGCATTCTTGACCGCAGCAAGGACTTATATGGAGGACCCCTTGTATTTCACTTTTTTGGCCAAGAGGGAGGGGAAAAAACACGTAGGTAATTATTTCCCGTGGAAAGAATCACCTGCTTCTTAAGCCGGTTGTCCGGGGAAGGAGGAAACCAACGGACCCCCCTAAAAGAGGCCTTTTAACTCTAGCTTCTTCATGTTCATCTTTATCAGCTCACGACGCTAACAAGAAGATACGAATGACAAGAAAGCGAGCACTTAGCTAACAGTGACAGGATGATGTGATTATTACACGAAAGTGCACTTGGGAACTTATCGTGTTTCATTTTCCCCGTGGACTCATAGGAAAATATATATATATATATATATATATATATATATATATATATATATATATATATATATATATATATATATATATATACAAGTGGGAGAGGAGGAGGAGGAGGATCTCATAGCCCCACCCGGGGAGAAGAGCAATTAATTCCTCACATGCCGGCAGAGCAGCGGACCACACGTCCCTGCACACCTGGCCCGGAATACCAATTGATCCCTGAGTTGGGCAGAGTTGGCCTATCTGAGAGATGAGCTACACCACTCTCTCTCTCTCTCTCTCTCTCTCTCTCTCTCTCTCTCTCTCTCTCTCTCTCTCTCTCTCTCTCTCTCTTCTCTCTGAAATGGTCCAACAAGCGAGTAGACTTGTCAGACAAGTAGCTGATGAAATTGATCATAAACAGACGTAGCGTCATACACTTTGGGAGACAGAAACACACGACTATCAGACACTCGGAAATCCGCGAACTGAAGATATGTTGTATTTTGGTGGGTGGTATTCACAACACCCTGGAGTGAACTCAGGCTCGGAAGATCGAGTATAAAACACCATAGAAATAGCTCATGAACCCTTATTCACAGTCTAGTAAGACCACACTTTGGAGTAATGCAGTCCAGTTGTGTCCCACAGCCTTACAAGTTAGACGAAGAAGAGCTGGTACAGATACAAAGATGGACGACGAATCTATTTCCATGAAGAAGGGTTGGTACAAATACAAAGAAGAACGACAAAAACTAATTCCTACTCTTAAGAAATCTGAGGTATGATGAGAGAGGCTGGAAAGACTAGTTCTCTTTCCTCATGAGGAGCGTCGACTTCTCGATGGCCCAATACAAACATTTACATTTCTGCATCAATTCAGCGACGTAAATCACGAAGATCTACTTTTGTAATACAAGAAAAATACAGTCACAGATATCAATGGAATCGTACTTGAAGCTGTAAGTTGTAAACGAAGACGTCGGAAAAAAAAGATGAAAAAAAGAGAAGTCGTTCGTCAGCTGAAGGTTGTACTGAAAACACACACGTGAAGATCTGCGTATACATAATTTCCGTTTTCTCATTCCAAATCCTTCCTCCCCAAAAGATTATTTTTTTGTAGTAAAACAAAGTGAGATAAGATTTTTACGGGTGGATTTCCTCATCCTCCTCCTCCCCCCCCCCTTCTCCCTTCTCCGTTCTGTCTTATTAAATTCCACGCAAGCGTACTTAACAAATGCATGGTATGTCTTCCGTTACCAATTTTTTTTTCTTTTCTTTTCTTCTGCCTACTGATGTTGCCGGAGGGAGTGGAGGGTGGGGATAGAGCAAGCCTTCTTGCTCCTCTGTCTGTCCCTTACCATGTCATCCACTTGGAATAGACGGAGGAATGGGTGAAGCTCAAGTTCTGGACGGATGACTTAGACAGGAGCCAACAGGCAGGCCCCTTCTGTTGCTTGTCTTTCCCAAGCATTCCCCATACACACTCTCTCTCTCTCTCTCTCTCTCTCTCTCTCTCTCTCTCTCTCTCTCTCTCTCTCTCTCTCTCTCTCTCTCTCTCTCTCCCATCACCCGTGATGCCCTACCCCACCACCATCCTGAGCGTCCCATCCATCACTCCCCCACAGCCACACTCTCTCGACCCTCCTCCCCCTCTTTCCCCCTCTCCCCTCCCCTTTCCTCCCTCCCTCTCCCCTCCATTGCCCTTCCCCTCGGCCTCACTTCCCTCCCTCACATAATCCCATTACATCAATAACTTTAGTTGATTCCGGATTCGGTCGGACTTCCTCCGTGTGACGATTGATCGCCTCTCCCCTTCGCTTCTCCCCACTGCAAAAGTAACCTCCCACACCCCCACCCCTTCTTCGCCCTTCTGACCCCTCCCCTGTGCCTCCCTTGTCACAGTAATTACCACGAAGATATTCCATGCATAGATAACCTAGACTAGTCTTGCCTCCCCCCAACATTACTATCGACCAAGCTCAGTGGTTTACCTTAGCCCTTGGCCCTCCTGGGTCTCCTGCAGTCTCATTCCTCTCAGCCCAAGAACACACACACACACACACACACAGCCCAGAAGCGTTTCCAGGAACCTGGAAATCCTTTTTTTATTCCTGAATACTCCCACCCCTTGTTCTTCCTCACCCTTCCTCACTCTAGCAATACCCAGGTCCCTCGTCACACTAAGTGCCACCTCCTGGTCTTCCTAGTTCCCACTTACATCCTTCTCGCCTCCTATCTCACCCTTAACAATGCCCAGGTCCCTCGTCATCCTGAGAGCCACCTCCCAGGTCCCTCTCGTCCTCCAGGACAACATGCAGCCTGCATATATATACGCGTCAGTAATGAAACGGCCCCTCGGCTCCAGCCTCTCATTTCCTCACGTCCAACCATCAGATTTCCTTCTATATTCTTTTTCGTCTCGTATTCCCGTTGGTGTCTGGCACGTTCGGGGTGCCTCGTAAGTGGGTATTCTACGCCACACTTTTCTTAGACCAGCTGCTTCATTTGACACCCCCAACACACACACACACACACACACACACACACACACACACACACACACACACACACACACACACACACACACACACACAGACTCATTCGCCCCCGTATACATTGTCATTCTCCGCCACACGGAGTCACTCACCGGCATATAGAGTGTTATTCACAGCCACCAGACGTTGTCATTCACCTGTACACACCTCAGGCTTCATATGCTCAAGCACCATATTCTCGTTGATGATCCTTGCTTTTTCCAACGCACGCGCTCGCGCACACACACACACACACACACACACACACACACACACACACACACACACACACACACACATACATACATATATATATATATATATATATATATATATATATATATATATATATATATATATATATATATATATATATATATATATGTATGTGTGTGTGGCTAAAGTGAGTCATAGGTTGGGACGAGTGTATCAAGTGGCATTGAGGAACGTGTGGAAGGTGAAGTCTGTGTACATACATAAGGACAAAGATGGGACGTTTAAAGGCATAAAAGTCCAGACGGGGTCGTATGGATGTGAGTCTTGAGCCTGGAATGCAGAGAGGAAGTAGCTGGAGAATGTGTTGAAGACACGTGTTGTGAGGCGGGTGGATCGTGTGAGGAGGGATGGCAGTTTTGAGAGAAGAGTTTGGTAGTAAACGTGTGCTAACTGAGAAGGCCAACTGGGGTATTGTGCTGTAATGATCTAGAAATGTAGAGAGGGTGAGTGGAGAAAGATTAGTTAAGAGGATTGGTATGTCAGAAGTGGAGGAAGGAGTAGGACGTAGAGCCCAAGAAGGAATGGAAAGATGGAGAAAAGGAGGTTTTAGGTCACCTGGGTCTGAACATATAGGAGGGCGAGTGGTACGAACTGGATAGAATGAAATGAATCGATGTGGTATATGGGAGGCGACATGCTCTCAGTGGGTTGAGCCAGGGTAAATGATGCGGTTAGATAAAAACCTCGGTATGGTTAGCTGGGCTAAATTGTGGATGGTAGGTGCTGTTATCTGTGCATCATACACGACAGTTAGAGATTGGATGTGTACGAGTCAGGTTTTTGTTATATCTGATCCTGATGCCGCTTCGTAGAGGCTTAAATCCTTTCATGTAAATGTTGCCTTCAGCAAGAATAATGTCATAAAGAATATCTTAAACAGGAACTCACCAGAAAGTTCTCCTGGGTGCATCTATAAAGTGCCATGTAGAAATTGTGATAAGTTTTATGTTGGGCAGACTGGTAAGGATCTTTCTGTTAGACTTTAGCAACATGAATATAGTATAAGAACAGGACAAGAATCAAATGCCTTGTTAAATCACGTTAAAAACTGTGATCATTGTATTGACTGGAGTATTGCCATCTCAGTTATTAACTTTAACTCCAGTACCACGAGAAATATCATTGAATCTTCTATTATTAAATACACAAAGAATTATAATCTTAATATTAGTGAAGGCCTAATACAAATTGGATAACTTTATTGTTGATAGAATTTGTAAACAATTCACCTTTTTGTCCACATAATAAGTTTATGATAAGCTCGTTGTCTGTCTTGGACAATCACATGTTTACCAAATGGCGTCCTACCTACGTCTCTTCGTTTTATATCAACTAACTGTTATATTTCCCTCTTGTGAGAGTCTCCCCTGATGATGTGATTATTACACGAAAGTGCACTTGGAAACTTATCGTGTTTCATTTTCCCCGTGGACTCATAGGAATACACTTGATCACGCGCAAAATTGTGATCCTTTCCGATAATATATATATATATATATATATATATATATATATATATATATATCGAGAGTGGTAATAGGAAAATAAAAGTTAGGCAAAGAGAAACCTGAATGCCATATACACCACTCTCCACCCACCTTACCCGCAGCAATATTCGCATGGATACATAATTCCATAGTTATGAAACATATACAGCTTACAGGCACAATATCGCGTTTCATGCCGAATTGACCAACCCAAGGTATATTTCAGGTTTAATGATCCTGTATTTTCACAAGCATACACCCTCCCCCACCCGCCCTCTTTCCCTCCGCTGCTTCATAGAAAACGAGATGAGCTGTGCGTTCTTAGTGGGGGTAACTCCATTAATTCTGCCTCCCTCATACGCCATCGCAAATTAGCTTTGTTAGCGATGCAGTTAGACGGGAGCGGCCTGGAACCCATGGATGCCTTCAAGACGACTGAGACTTCTATTCAGAACTTATATTTTCCTCTCGGTGACATGCGTGCTTGTGATGACGTGGGGAGGGGAAGGGAGGGGTGGGTGGTTGGTTGGTTGGTTGAAGAGCCATAGTGTTGGTCTTCACGTGAGGCCGAGGACCGTGTTTTGCCTTGGAATGATGGGGGTGGAGGAGGAGGAGGTAGAAGAAGGGCCATATTTGCGGTCTGTCGTGGTGGTGGAGCTCTTGTGCACATGGTTGGGAAGAAGTCCCGCGCAGGCCTTTTTCTCTCTCTTTTTTTTTTTTTTCTAGGCCTTGGGTTTTCACCTATGTAGATGGATGGCAGTAGGAGGACAGGAAGATAGGTAAAGACACGCACACACACACGCGCGCGCACACACACACACACACACACACACACACACACACACACACACACACACACGCAGAGAGAGAGAGAGAGAGAGAGAGAGAGAGAGAGAGAGAGAGAGAGAGAGAGCTAACGACGAGAGATTCTGGTCCGGCGGTACGACCGTTGAGAAGGAGCGTTACGACCTACTTAGCCGCCGACGTTACGACCTGTGGCTATGTCATGGTTGACCTTGATGGTTGTCTGACCCTCAGAGCCGGAGCTCGGTCCTCCTCGTCTCTCCCGTCGCCGGTCAAGGGGTTCGGCTGGAGGACGATGACGAGCCAAGGACGGCGGCGTAGTCTCGAGAATCCGATATGTTTACATTGTTGCCCCCCTCGACCAGCCAGCCAGCCAGCCAGCCAAGCCGGCGGCGAGAGGCCATCATCAGCGCAGGAATGGACGATCTCGGTGTATCTTTGAGGTACACTCATCCTGTAGTCCATGTGTACGTGGCCGGACGCAGAGCTGAGTGGATATGGAGGAATGGTGGGTGACCTCGACGTGCACGTGGAGGGACGTGGAGATGGATGGATGGAGGGATGGTGGACGACCTCGAAGTGTACGTGGAGGGACGCGGGACATGGAGGGATGGTGGGTGACCTCGAAGCGCACGTGGAGGGACGCGGAGGTGGAGGGATGGTGGGTGACCTCGAACTGCACGTGGAAGGAAGCGGAGATGGAGGGATGGAGGGTGACCTCGACGTGCACGTGGAGGGACGCGGAGATGGAGGGATGGTGGGTGACCTCGAAGTGCACTTGGAGGGACGCGGAGATGGGATGACTTGCGAGCACGGTGCACGGGTCGGGAAAGGAACCTAAGGGCGTGGGAGACGAAGGTTTGTCCTGAAGGGGGTGTCCCTCGTCTCCTCCCCAGCGGAGAGACGTCCTGTTCCTCCGCTGCCCACTAGTGGGTGTAGGACTGACTATAGGATGCAGGAGCAGGTGGGAGACACAGAGCAAGAGGCAGGACGTCCTGTGCTTGCTCCTCCCACTAGCACTGTAGGGCTTGGCCGATGACACGGGATGTCAAGACAGCTGACATGTATCGCAGCGCCACATGCTATGAAGACGGGAGAGGATATACACCATTAGAGCTTACGGTTCGCTACATCAGTACATGAATATAGTCTTAAGCAGGACTTATGTCCTCTTAGCACTAAGTCCAGTAGCGGAGCGGGGGCAACAGTATGACTTCACGAGGTCCTTGGTACTTCTGCCAGTTACAAATTCGGCTGAATAAGCCCATACCTGCAAGACATTTTTTCCATAACATACAAGCAAACGAATTGTCGTGTACCATAACAACAATTTTCCCACCTTTGATTCTCTAAATAACCAGAATTTGATATCTTTTCTACACTTTAAGTTGGGCCAAATTGATATTTTGAAATTTTCAGTACCGCTTGTGGGGTTGATCATTTTACCAACGCAGTGAGTCGTTATTGTCATTTATTCGTTTATATGAGACTGGTCATGACTGGTCATGACTGGCCATGGCCACCATTCATTATTTCCTTCCCCTTCCATTCACCCTTCCCACCTATTTCGTGTCTTCGCTCATCTTAAGAACTCATATTTACTTGAGACTTTACAAAAATCACATTCGCTAAACTTGTAGACGTTTTATTTCACTCCTTCATTCATTTTATTTCCTCTTTATGTCTAGAACTATAAAGATGTAAACTGTCGTCTCAATTGCCCAATCTCGCCTTTCTACATATGTTATATTCTTTGTTTCATCACCGTTTGTTTTTGAACGATGAAATTCTGTATTATGAACTGCTTTTTTTTTTTTCATCTTACAACTTTGAGCAAACTGTGGTAAACATGGAATATCTATAACAACTTTGAGCAAACTGTGGTAAACATGGAATATCTATAACTTCTTAATCAATAAAATTAGCATCACATTCTCCTTTTCTTCATGTGATCACCACTGCGCATGCTCCCGCGTGGGCCAGTGTGTTTTCCGTTGGGTTGTTTACCTCTCTGATGTTGAACCCACAAGTGTTTTTGTCAGTTAAATTTACCACACGCTGCCGAAGTTCGTACCCTGAGCACGCAGAATAAAGAGCTAAATTATTCTGACATCAAATAATTAGCTTTGCCTTCATCGTCTGGTTAAACCTTAATTTTTCCGGACCCGTTATGCCTATAATGGTGGTAAGGATTTCGTGGGGTTATCAGGCCAGCTTATCTGCGGATCGCCACTTGCTAAATCGTGTTGTTGTGGCGCTCTGGAGATCTGAACTAAGAGGCAATAAGTGTGTTCCTGAAATCTGGGATTGGATATAAAGTTTCATGTATATAAAAGGAAGAACAGGTAACAAGAGTAGGATTTGAATCTATATAGCACTGGATCCCTTCTTATTTTGAGTTGTGTTCGTCATAGTTTAAGTCGAAAGTGTGACTTAATCCCAGACGCCTATTCAGAGACAGAATGGCTTCATAACATTAGCACTTGAAACTGTAATATTGCGTATGTGTTCATCATCTTTCGTGCGTGCGGCCTCTTGGTATGTACCCCCCTAACTCAAGCGTATTGTTGGTCATATATAGTACAATGAAGTGCAATGTACCACATCGTCAGTCACAATGCTCACAAGGAGAACCGCGCACACGGCACCCCACTCACACAAAACTCACAAGGCCGACGAAATGGGTCTGGTGGTCACACGGTTGGCTGACGGGAGTGGCCTCATTTGCACTTACGTGATCGGATACCAGAAGGCGCGTGGGAGACCTTACGTGCTTTTAAACATACGCTCTCCACCAGTTTCTCTTTAACACGTCACTCATCATACCAACGGAGATGGAGAGAAGACGTAATCCCGTCCTCCTCCTTCTTGTGCTAGGACGTCTTACTTCCAGAAAGACACAGTCTGGCTGTTGTTATGAAACAGGGACGTACTCAGTCCTCAAGACGCGAGCAAGAATATTCAACCTGAATATATCGGTAAACTTGGTTCCTCCTCCCTCCCTCTCTCTCCTTCCCTCACAGGTACGAAGCCAAGGGATTACGCGAGACGGAAAAGTGAGAGAGTATAACTCCCGTAGACTCACGGAGGTGTTAATATATCAGCGTAGACTGGCAGACTTTAGCTCATCCGTGTCGCTGGTAATGAGAAAGTGAATTAAAGTGGGGGAAGTTATGTGTTGGACTTCTTGAGCTTCGAGTGAGGTGCGAAGCCAGTGTTGTGTGGTGTGTGTGGTGCCACCACACGTGAGGTGGGAGTGGGAGGGAGAGCCATGGTGTGTGTGTGTGTGTGTGTGTGTGTGTGTGTGTGTGTGTGGAGGTGTTTGTGGGTAATATAGGTTAATGAAAACCGGCTGCCCACTGTTCGTTATCCCAGATTAGGGAGCGTGAGAAATTTAATCAGATTTAACTAACTTGGAAGAGGCGGTGGCCGGGACGGTAGGCCATTCAGGGAGAGTTTGTTTGTTTACTGTTGTGCATACACACACACACACACACACACACACACACACACACACACACACGCACACACTCCCAAACTCAGGCTCCGGCTAATGCAATTTCTCACTCGGGTCTGCCACCGAAGCCGCGTCATCTGCAAAGAGCAGCTGACTCACCTCCCAGCTCCCCAACCCCTTTACAGATCAAGCCATGATACTCAAGACTCTCTCTCTCTCTCTCTCTCTCTCTCTCTCTCTCTCTCTCTCTCTCTCTCTCTCTCTCTCTCTCTCTCTCTCTCTCTCCCAGGTCCCTTGTATTCACGTCCCTCACCTCCACGTTCATAAACAGATCCGACATCCATGGTGACATGCGCGCGCAACCCTCGATCTCAGACGAAACGTCACCCGGAACCACTCGCCCTCCTCTCCTTCTACTCTTACACGCTTCTCATTCTCCTACGGTGTGTGTGTGTGTGTGTGTGTGTGTGTGTGGGAGAAGGGGGGAGGTATCGGTTTCCACCTGGCTGTGGCTTCACCGTGAGTGAAGAGTTCCCATCGGCGCGGTAGAATCATCGTCAGCTGATGAAAGGAAGCAGAGGCTCGGCGAGAAAATTCTCCCCTCAGAAGAGTCCATCATTTCCCTGCTTTTGATTGTAGCGTCATCGCCTTGACTCCCCCAGAAGCCTCATAAACACGAATCCAGGGGGATATATATATATATATATATATATATATATATATATATATATATATATATATATATATATATATATATATATCGTAAATAATAGAAGAATAAACGCCTAAAGCTCAGCTTTTGAAGCGGAGGATGTTGCTGATGTGGAGCGATATACAGTGGGGTCTGGCCGGCCCTCTGGCGTCGCTCAACGCCATGTTCGCCGTAATGACGAGCTGCCAAGGAATGTTTTCCCCAGAACTGTTTCTCTTTCCACTGTATTTAGGCTATTTTTTTTTCTTACAATGTTACAGGATGGATACTTTTGTTTTGGGTATGTAGATACTTTTTTTTGGGGGGGAGGGGATTTTTTTTTCTAGGGGAGTTGAAGGCTCGTGTTTTAAAAGGTGTTTTTAGAGGTTGATATTATGTATATGGGTTTTAGGATCTTTCTCAGTGTTTATCTTCATATAAGTCTTGTCTCGCGTGTCTTACGCATGAACTATCGAACGTCATTCATACGTCATTCATAGCCAGATAACGTCATCCAACACTCAAGCGGGCCCACATGTCTTGTACATACCCACAACATACCCATACACACACACACACACATACCACATACGTCGCTAGAATACCCAGCCAGTCACAATGCACGTTCAGCATAACATACACCGCCACAAACACCATAGTATCCTATTCACCACCACATACAACATGGCATACCCCTCCACCACCACATATAGCCCTAATATACCCAAATGCCCTCCATCATACCCGTGTGGGCCATGCCCCACCACATACACATAGCCCTCACCTCCAGCCCACACCACACACCCCGGCTGACACAGCCACTCACCACCTGGTCCTCGCTACAGAGCAGCAGATTGCCACACCTCCGCAGTTCCTGTCACTCCGACCCTCGTTTGAGCCAGGAATGCAAGAGTGTTCGGTGTGCCTTACCATCGCCCTGAGCAGCCGGGAATATTCATCCCAGCTGTCACTCCTCCTCGTATAGACAACTCAGAATGAATATATTTGGCTTTTTTTTTTTTTTTCGTTTTTCGTGTAATTTGTTTTAGAGAAAATTTCAGATATAGGTGTAAAAGTTTAGTGTTATGTCAAGGTTTCGTTCACTTTAAGCTCGAACCTTCAGTGAACACATATTCGACACAGTATCGAATAAAACGAGACTACGAAAGTGAAGCAGTGCTCGAAATTTAGTCAGTTTTGAATATCAACAGACGTGGACGGGAATCTGTTTAATGACTCATAGACAAGCAAGCCTTCGTCAGGAGGCATAGGTTAATGGTATCGCCTCTTAAGTAGATGGGTTGTTGGAGGCACTACCACCAGAGGAGAGGGGTATAGCACCAGGATTCTTCTAGGCGGTAAACAGAGGAGGGAGCGACGGGCCATAACAGAAGAGCAGCTAGGATGAGTCTAAGGCTTAACGAATCACTGTAAGTTTCATCCACTTTTTGGAAAGAGGAAGACGTCTCAAAGTGCGTTCAAACTCTCGGGATTTCTAAGAGGCAGGAGTGGGTGGACGCCATAGATGTAGAAAGTCTGAAAGAAACCATCCTCGAATCCAGTAACGGGAATGAGCCGTGTGACGTGACATTGGATTTCGTCACGAGAACACCTTAAGTTATTGGTTGTTCTTGTGAGTGTGTGTGTGTGTGTGTGTGTGTGTGTGTGTGTGTGTGTGGTAAGATGCTCTCAACGCCGACGCGAAGGCCAGGGGGGGTGGGGGACGACTGAGGGTCTCAAATGATGAACCCCAGGTGCAGACATGGGACCTCTGGGGTTCAATAACGTGTCCCCTGGGGGATCAAGGATACGTCGCCCTAGGGACGATCGACCTACTGGGGTACGTCTTCCTAGGGACGAGTGACCTACTGGGATACGTCGCCCTAGGGACGAGCGACCTACTGGGATACGTCGCCCCAGGGACGAGCGACCTACTGGGTTACCTCGCCCCTGACCCAAGAGATTCTTAAAGAGTAAATGTCCTGCAGGATTCCATGAACCTTCGGGTTAAGTGATCTGTTGGACAACAGACTGGCCCAGTAAGTCAATGGTACTCCGGCTATGAGAGACATACTGTGTTCAGTTGAGCGAGAGTGGTCGAGTCATCACCGAACATGAGTGAACTTCGTTATTAAAGGAACTTCAGGACCTTGTGAACTTCAGAATGAAGTGGCTATCAGGATAAAGGAGGCTTTTAATGAAGGATTAAGTGGATTACATACAAGTCCCAGGGGCTTGTGTGGATTAATTTCAGAATTAAGTTAGTTGTAGGATTTGCTTCATCATTAAACAAGAAGGCTTCAGAATGATTTCAGTGGCCTTCAGGATTAAGTGGTCTACAGGATCCAAGCGACTTTCGGGAAAAAATTATCTTCAGAATTTAGTGAGTTTTTTTTTTTTTGGTAAAAGTTGTCAACCGCGAATCTAACTGTGACTCAGTCTGTAAATAAGGAAGTCAAACCCGTCTATGATAAAAGAGACGGGCTTGTAACCTCCTGAGGCCGACAGTAGACGGGTCGAGACTGTCTATAGTGAGACAGAGGAGCTGGTAGCCCCTGAGGTCGACGGTAGACGGGTCGAGCCTGTCTATAAAGAGACAGAGAAGCCGAGGTCGACGGTAGCAGTAAAAGCAGACCAAGGGAATCAAACTCGCTTAATCCCAGAGAGAGAGAGAGAGAGAGAGAGAGAGAGAGAGAGAGAGAGAGAGAGAGAGAGAGAGAGAGAGAGAGTTGCTATCGATAGCCGGAGGATTTGCTGAATCCCCCAGAACGATATGACACACACACACACACACACACACACACACACACACACACACACGAGCGTCATTCATTTCGTCTTCGGAAACCCATCCACTCAGAACGGAACCTCGGTTGACCGCCAGAGCGAAAATGACGCTGACCTTCGAGATAAGAAAGAGGAGAGCGCGCTTGGGACGTAAAAGAAAGAAATAATGTGAAGTTAGAATGAGCTGAAGATAAAAAGTGATTGAGAGAGAGAGAGAGAGAGAGAGAGAGAGAGAGAGAGAGAGAGAGAGAGAGAGAATGAGAGAGAGACTCTTTCAAAATAAGGAATGAGAAAATGTCTTATTTTTCCAGTAAGATTGAAATATATTGCTTAAGAGCCATGTGAAGCAGCCATTGAAATTAGACGTGGGTGGGATGGCAGGATGTGAGATTTTTGAAGCAACATCTCAAATTAGAACTGAGTTGCGACGCTCTCATCAGCACCCGGGTAAAGCCACCACACCCAGGCCGAGTTCTGTCAACCAGACCTGAAGTAATATGTGAAAAATAATACGATGCCCTTTACAAGCACCTGACGGAGGACAATATGTGTCTCTTAAGTGGGGAAAATTTAGTCGATTTCTATCGCTGGTCTACGTTCATATGGGTCAGACCAGCGTTGGTCATATGGCGCTCTATCCACAACCACAGCGTCCTGGAAGGAGAAGAATTTTGATAAGGATCAGGTTGATAAAGATGGACCCCCTTCCACCTCCCTCACTCACTCCCCCAAGGGCTTAAGCGGCCAGCACTCAACCAAAGGATGATCTCGAACCTCACCATATTTCTCTCTCTCTCTCTCTCTCTCTCTCTCTCTCTCTCTCTCTCTCTCTCTCTCTCTCTATCTCTATCTCTCCCTCCCCATCATCATCACCTCATATATATACGCTCTCACCCGAAACCTCCTCCACAGACTCTTTCTAAATCACCAATCAACCACACTGCACCAGCCACCTCACCCTCAAGCGGATGCTGAACAAAAACCATGACCACGAAATGAGCAGGGGAAAAAAAAAATATATAAATATCCAAGAGAACAAAAGGAACAAGTCTTCGTCTCGCTGATCACTCTACCTTGGAGTCATGATCCAGTGCGTCCTCACGTCATACGTGACTGTGAGAGGCAACACTGGTGAGGATGTTTCCCTTCAGAGGTTCCTCACGTAGCGACCTGCTGATGTTGATGTTGGCGCGAGGCACACGACACATGTTGACGCTCAGTCCAGGGATCTTTGGAGGAGCAGAGTGAGGGAGAGTCTTGGTGGGGGAGGGCCTTGGTGGGGGACGGTGCGGTACAGCCTTGGTGGGGAAGGGTGAGGCGGAGCCTTGGTTGATAGGGGTCGAGTGAGGTAGAGCCTTGGTGGGTGTAGAATGAGGGAGCACCATCGTGGGGCACAGAGACTGAGGGAGAGGCTTTGTAGGAAAGAGTGAAGGAGAACCTTCGTAGGGTAGGATGATGGAGAACCCTGATGAGGCAGAGTGACGGAGAGCTTTGGTGGAGGGAGGGGAAAGTGAGGGCGGAAGAGGATGTTTTTCTCCTGGCTCGTCAGGCGTGTGGGCCACTGGCTCTTTTGCCATCGCCAGGTGAGGACGTCCCTCCCGCCAGTATACACACAGCTACGGAAATGACTGGGTGTTGATACCATGGCTTTTGGTAGCTGCCTCCACACACACACGCACACACACACACACACACACACACACACACACACACACACACACACACCCACACGTGATGAAACTGCGATTGCTGACAATATACACAAGTTTAAGAAGTTATGTGATAGTACAGAGCGATTAAGAAAACTTGGTCCTCATCAGTATAGAACTCCCTCCCCTTGCAGTACTCATAGATAATTACATATACTTGCGAACATGGTACATTTAAGTACATATACACACGGGCTGATCCCAGTCTTCACTATCACGGTCTTCTGAAGCCCCAGGCTTCACTAACTCGACCTCTGTAGAGCCCCAGGCTTCACTAACACGACCCGTCTAAAGCCCTTCGTCAGCACGACCCTCTCTCGGGAGCACAGGCCTCCACTGAATGCAATCCATTTAGAACACAAAACGACCACTGCATCGCCCAATCTTTAGTAGCAACGACTCACTCTCTCTCTCTCTCTCTCTCTCTCTCTCTCTCTCTCTCTCTCTCTCTCTCTCTCTCTCTCTCTCTCTCTCTCTCTCTCTCTCCCCCGCCACACCTTACAACCACTGGTGTCCTCCCCCCCCCCCCCCCCCCCACACACACACACACATACACACTCTCTCCTATTCACTGCAAATGTTGGCGTGGCTGAGATGGCAAAAAAAGGGATCATATTGAATTTGGGCAAAACTAGTCGTGAGACCTGCCCGAGCAGAGTGCCTTTAGGTGGTCACTAGGGACTGAGACGGTCCTCACACACACACACACACACACACACACACACACACACACACACAGAGGCGCAAGGGCGCCTTCAGAAGCTTCACTTGGTATGGAGATCTCCACCGTCGAGGAATGGCAGCACCTGCAACAGGTCACTGCGGGTCGAGAATACCACCACCACCATCAGGGGGACTAGAGCACCTTCAGGAGCCCATGAAGCGCTGTAGATACAGTTTATATTACCCTTACTCTCTATTGTCTTTTAGACGTTATGGATGTCTATTGAGTACCCCGATCGGGTTTCCTCCGTCAGGTGGTTCCTCCGTCAGGTGGTTCCTCCGTCAGGTGGTTTCTCCGTCAGGTGGTTCCTCCGTCAGGTGGTTTCTCCGTCAGGTGGTTCCTCCGTCAGGTGGTTCCTCCGTCAGGTGGTTCCTCTCCCTTTTGCAGAGTCGGTGACGAGAGACACTCCTACATACGAACACTAGCGCCCGCTCCTGGAAGGCAAGTCTCAGGGTGAGGTACATTTTATTCTCCTTTTTGTCATTTTTGATGTCATACGAAAAGGTCTTCACGGGGTACTCATGGGGCGACAGGTTACTCCTAATAGCACGGAGTACTCATAATGCAACGCACTCATGATGCTACAGGGGGTACTTATGATATGGTTCCTCGAGTGGGACTCATTGTAGTTATGTGGGTATGTTGACCCGACTGTGGCCACTGAGGAAGGCTGCAGGTCCTCGTTAAACTCACAAGTTTACTGGAATCTAACACGAACTATCGGCCCGAAAATCCAGTGGGATTCATTGACCATGTGAGTCGTGTGATCCTTTTGCACGGCGGTACGACCCTTGCGCACGACGGTACGACCCTTGAGCACGGCGGTGCGACCCTTGAGCACGGCGGTACGACCCTTGAGCACGGCGTTACGACCCTTGAGCACGGCGTTACGACCCTTGAGCACGGCGGCATGACCCTTGAGCACGACGGTACGACCCTTGAGCACGATGGTACGACCCTTGAGCACGGCGGTACGACCATTCAGCACGGCGGTACGACCCTTGAACATGACGGCACGACCCTTGAGCACGACGGCACGACCCTTTACCCCAACAGGTTAGTATTACCTTTGGATATACATATTTAAGGTATTCTGTACGAGCCACCTTGCTCGTCACTAGCACTCATCATCTTACTGCTACCGATAGATAGACAGATAGACAGATATAGATAGATAATCGCCTCCCGTCTCGCGAGCCGGATTAAGAGCGAATCGCAAGAGAACTACGATAGACTTCGTCAGTTGGAGTCAGATTCTTACTCTTATCTGCCTCATGCTCGGCTTGACGAAAGAATTGGATCGAGTTAGTGAGACAATGAAGCCATTCTCGTTTCCAAGTGAAAGAACGGATGCTTCATTGAAAGCCTTCGAAGTATAAGTGCGCCACAATCAACCAGGTTGTCTTCAGGGTTACTTATGTGGAAAAGGGGGGGAGGGAGAGGGACGTTATGTGTTTCTCCTGATTATTATCCTCTGGAGCAGAGAGAGAGAGAGAGAGAGAGAGAGAGAGAGAGACAGACAGACAGAGAGTTAAACGCTGTGAAAGGAAGATCTTTGCTTCGAATCCCTGTTCGAATCTTTCCCTTGACAGAGGAGTCCACCAGTCACCACCTACTACTGGGTAGAGCATAGAGGGGGAGGAGATCACATGCCAAACAGACTTCCTAACGTTCTAATAAAAGAACTCTGCCTTGTTAGAACTCTCTAACAATTAGACCATGTTGGCCTCGAGCTCATGTGATGCTAAGGCCACTCTCTGCAGGAGAGACAGCGTCTCCGGCTTCTAATGTACATACACTCGAACATCTTGACTACACATCATCATCACTCGTGTTGCAACCGATCCCTCAACGCTGTTGTAGGAATACTCGAAGCGATGGAATGATCTACCGTGTCTCCAGCGGCTGCTTGCTTGACCTGATGATAAACTAGAACACAGAGTGACGGAGTAACACCTCTGCCTTGTCCAAGCGTCGTGAAAGAGACGTGTGTGTGTGTGTGTGTGTGTGTAAGAACTGACTGACACTTACGTCTATAGCAACAGTGGGAAGGAGAGTGGTAGAGGGCCTGCAAAAATAAGGAGGGTGACGTCCCCGAGACGGGTTCGTGAGACGGAGATGGACAGATAATTAACAAGGAAGCAAGAAACCAGGACACGTAAGGGGGAGGCGTCCCTCTCACCATGCCGGAAATAACCCACGTCTTGTGAACACCTTGAGTATGAGTGATCACACACGGCGGGCCAGATAGGTGGCACTGGTGGGCCATATAATGCCTCTATGGGCCACGGAAGGTCCATGTAGACCAAAAGCCTTGGCTATTGGCATTGCAGGTGAACCATGAATGGTCCAGGGGAGTAATGGGCGGTCCAGTCAGACCACAAATGGGCCTAGGCCAACAGAAGATGGATCTTCTGAGCTGCAGATGGGCAGGTGCCTTCCACCCCATTACTACGCGTACGACGGCGACATAGTCCACGCCAAGTGTTTATCAGAGTTTGGAAATCAAGTGATCGTAAGAGAAAGAGTTGCTCGAGGTGGATAAATGACACTCCGCGTGCGATAACGCAGGAGTTTCAGCCGAGCTGTGGCCATATAGACGATTGTCGTCTGGGAGAAGCGATGACTCTCGTGCCTCTGTCCCACGTCACTGTGTTCTCGAGGACTTATGCCAGGGAGCGTAGAGACCAGCATGGGTGACAGGTTACGATGCCGAGCGAGGAGACCAATTGTGGGACCCACCAGAAGACCAGAACCTTGTCGAGGAACCAGCCAGAAGACCATCTTGGAGACCAGCTAAGGAGACCAGCTGTAAACACCAGCTAAGGAGACCAGGCGTAAACACCAGCTACGAGACCAGCTGGGATATATTGCTTTGTTTTGATAATATCTCTAAACGTTTTCCTCATGGAGGATGAGAGACTGAGGCTGCGAAGTGGAAGATATGGCCTCCACTGCTCCACATCCTCTCCTTCGTCTTGACCCATTCCTTCCTGGGATTTCACGTTTGGTTTCCACCGTGGCTATCCAGCCATGGGCACCACTTACCTTCCCCACCGAAGCTGTCCGCTGTAGGTCTCTCCCCTTCGGTCTTTACATACATCAAGGTCACCTCCCGCGTTCTCTACACCTCTTGTGACCACTTAGCCTCCACCCACCTGCCAAGATTTCCACCCTCTGTCTCTCCACCCACATATCAGAAGCTCCACCCACCTTCCAGGATCTCCACTTTCGGCCCCCCCATCCCCATCCACCTGCCGGAAAACCTCCACCTACTAACCTCCATCCACCTATAAGGATCTCCAACCTAGGCGTCCCCCACCCATTCACCCATCCCCACCTGCCAGAATCACCACCACCACCAGCCTCCTCCACCCATCATGTCTGGCCTTCTGCCCACTTCCTGGGTCCAGTCGCCCACAGCGTGGCTCTCAGGTGGTGTCCAGGCGCCCCCCTCTGCGTGGCTCTCAGCCGGTGTCCAGCCATTGTATCACCGCACTAAATCCTCGCGAGAACTCCTCGCAATATAAATTCACGTCAGAGCCGGAATGTGAGCCGGATTTGAGTCCCTGAGCCTTCCGAGGATTTTGCGACCCCGGGAATACGAAGTCTAATATCGCAAGCGGACTTAATCATCCTCCTCGAGCCAAAGAAGACTTGAAATGCAGGAATTCAATCAGATAAGATCGGAATGGGAGAGATTGTTGGGAGCTAAGCCCGGGGTGGTTGAGACAGCGGCGGGTGGTAGGGAAGCCCGAGGTTCATAAAGCGGTTCGAGATCCTCTTGATGGCGTCACCCGGAGCCTTCCATGCCAGGCAGAGCCACACGTAGGCCACAATAACGAGGACCTGGCTGTGGCTGTGGTGGTGGTGTGGTGTACACACGCTACCCACACATGACGGTCATCCCTCGAGGTGGGTGAGGAGGAGGAGGAGGGAGGAGGAGTTCAGTTTACCGAATCGATGTGAGGTCTCGAGTCGAGGGCTTCGAAACCTCGTAAACGGTTTGCTTGACGTTACGATACAGGGCTCTCTCTCTCTCTCTCTCTCTCTCTCTCTCTCTCTCTCTCTCTCTCTCTCTCTCTCTCTCTCTCTCTCTCTCTCGTTGGGTACCGCCGTGGTTTATGAGACGTGCCGCCGAGCGAGCGAGCGAGCGAGCGGAGGGACCGAAAAAAACACAGTCGCTGTTAGAGTGGTCAGTTGGCTCGTTCGTGCGTCCGGATCATGAACTACAGGACCTTATATCGTGGTGACACGTCTATTTGGAACGCCAGCAGGCGCTCTTTGTTTCCCAGGACGAGTGTATTGCCATGGCCCGGCTCTGATGGTCTCCCAGGGTGGGTCGGAGACAGGCGAGCTGCCGTTGTTCGGTTGATGAAAAAAAAATAAAAGATGGTGAAAATGGCCACAGCCCAGCTCATATTTCCCTCCCTCTCCCCGCTGTTGGTGATGGCTTTCCTCAGCCACAGTCTACGACCTTCACTCGGTCAGTCAGTTTTGACTGTCAGAAGATGAGGGGAATAACAGTCAGCTGGGAAGAGACTGTTCAGTTTTGAAACCCCTCGAAAATTATGATACAACTTGAGGCACGATGGTAGAGCCTTAGAGGGAACCAGGACACGGTTCTCGGGTGTGTTTGGCTAGTTTTTCTTTTTAACCTGGTCCTTGAGGGTCATTCTAAAGACCACAGGCAATCGTGCCGAAGGATCGCACCGACGTGTTGAAGGATTGTACCTTCGTGTTCAAATATCGTACCTTCGTGTTCAAAGATCGCCCTATCGTGCTCAAAGATCGTACCTTCGTGTTCAAAGAGCGTACCTTCGTGTTCAAAGATCGTACCTTCGTGTTCAAAGATCGTACCTTCGTGTTCAAAGATCGTACCTTCGTGTTCAAAGATCGTACCTTCGTGTTCAAAGATCGTACCTTCGTGTTCAAAGATCGTACCGTCATGCTGTTGGTATGAACACCATAAACCACCGTTTATACGAGAGATAAAGTATCTCACCTTGCCAATGTTCATGTAACGATGCAGATAAGATATCATCATGCCATACGTCTCCTCAAGATACTCCAGGTTCCTCTGGCCAGACGATGCCTCAGCCACGTCTCCCACTGGGTTCTGTGTCCTTCCTTCGCTTGAGGAACTCTGGCTGAGGAAGGGAACAGACGATAACTTGCTCCACTGGGCCTCCGATGAGTTCTAAACACAGACGTTGTACAGACACACGTCTTGTATGAGCAGGGAAGGACTGATGGGTCTGCTGAAGAGAGACGATGATGTATACTTGAAGGAGCCGAGTTGAAATGGGCCAAAGCAGACTACGTGTCACCCAGTAAGGCCGAGCCAGTGTGACACTTGAGTGTGATGCTGACCAACAGACAGTGTGAGTGGCCATCTTGTGCTGTACACTGGGCTCCCAGAGGCATTGACTGGTCGAGGCATTCCCTCTCTACCACAGGGCATCAAACACTGTTCATCCTCTCAATCAAATTGATTTTTCTTAGACCAACAGAATTCTTACCAATAGAGAAGCAGCGTTTTAAGAGAGAGAGAGCGAGAGAGAGAGAGAGAGAGAGAGAGAGAGAGAGAGAGAGAGAGAGAGAGAGAGAGAGAGAGAGAGAGATATGAGAGAGAGAGGTGGGGCTTAACAACGAACCACATATATAAATGGGATTCCTAGCTGAGCCAGCCATGGCTCATTCAACTCCCACCACCAACACCACCGCCGCCAACAGTGTTCTAATTAAACTAAAACATTGTGGGAAATTTAGTCGTAATGCTAACAGTGATATATTTATACACTGTTGCACTGCTAATCCCCCGTGTACGCCAGTGTTTGTGTGCAATGTTAGAATTTCTCTCTCCCCTTTGTGTGTGTGTATGTGTGTACAATATTGTGCTATATCGTGTGTTCGTACTGTAGTGGATGTACATTGTTTCACAGAGTACGTTTACAGTGTGAACTTTATCTCCTTTAGGGAGGGTCAGAGTGACAGAGGGAAGTGATCAGATAAGGAGGAAATAACCAAAAGAGAGAGAGAGAGAGAGAGAGAGAGAGAGAGAGAGAGAGAGAGAGAGAGAGAGAGAGAGAGAGAGAGAGAGAGAGATCTGCAATCTACATGTGTGAGATGATGGCTTATCCAACTCGATTACCATACCATCATAGCCCACGTCGCCATAACTCTCTGTCTCTTTACGCTGAGGGAGCAAACACCACAGCGCCTACCATTATCATTCTTAAGCAATCCAATTCCCTCACCGTGTGACTCATACCAGCGTTCGATCCCAAGACGGTCGCCTCTGAATGCTCATGTTCTGATCGTTCCTGTGTTTATGGCTCTGGCCTTGGGACGAAGGAAGGAATCCATTATACCCTTCATTTAATGAAACAAGTCAGGAGGGACAGTTTGAGGGTCATCATCAGTGTATATAGAGAAAGCCTACACGACTCAAGTCTTCACTCTCTCTTGGCATAGAAAATGCGACAGTGTAGCGAGTATTTGTGAGTAATTTTAGATTGAGTAATGCTCATCTCTGGTTAGAAACACCAAGGTCAGGGGTTGAAGCAGATGAAGGTGACTTTCAAAGAAAGGACGCGTCATTGAGTTGACATGAGAAAGACAGACAACAAGAGGCCTGATTGGCCCACGATTGGGTTGTCTGGTAGAAAAAGAAGTAAAACAAGGCGTGTAGAACGTGACAAGAAAATGTAATCCCGATCAGCATTTTTTTTTTCCACTATCACCGACTCCCTCGCTGGTGGACATTAACCTTCTCTACCGTCCCCGTTATCGCCGTCGTTTATACACTCTATTTCTGGCGTCTTCCTCGGAATATATACGTGAATTTACGAGATATTTGTCTACACGACTTTTGAAGGTATTTATAGTCTTCGGGTTCGCTCCGTCTGAGCCAGATAACAGAAGACCTAATGGTCTATGATGAACTTGTCTGCCGGAAGACAGGAACGGTAACCTAAGCTCTTAATCTATATTGATGGAGACAAGATAATAGAACAGAAGGTTGCTTCCTCTGCCCACCACTCCTAGCATATCAGCCGGCACGATCTTCCCAGTCTTTGATGGAATACTGGCAGGGTATTCGGTGTTGCCAGGGGGAAAAAAAATATCGTGGCTATTGTGGAACTCAAAATGGTCTAGTGTTTAGCCTCAAAATGGTCTAGTGTTGGCCTCAAAATGGTCTAGTGTTGGCCTCAAAATGGTCTATTGTTTAGCTTCAAAATGGTCTGTTGTTAGTCTCAAAATGGTCTATTGTTTAGCTTCAAAATGGTCTGTTGTTAGTCTCAAAATGGTCTATTGTTTAGCTTCAAAATGGTCTAGTGTTGGCCTCAAAATGGTCTAGTGTTTAGCCTCAAAATGGTCTTCAAGGCCAATATAAAATAGCACAAAATCTAACGCATATTTGGAAGACCCTGCATGCAAAATCTGGGATCCTCAAAATGATACTCTTTCCAAATTCTCCCCCTCCAGACCCCCCGTCCTGCGCTTGCGCGCGCGGACACACACACACACAAACACACACACACACACACACACACACACACACACACACACCATTGCATTATCATAAATATTCATCTAATTTTATGAGGAAGGATTGATGCAGAGCAGACAAATGACATACACTGCCTGTCAGGTGGGGTAGTACACTACCAGTCAGGTGGGGTAGTACACTACCAGTTAAGTGGGGTAGTACACTACGAGTCAGGTGGGGTAGTACACTACCAGTCAGGTGGCGTTAGTACACTACCAGTCAGG